>NC_057851.1:183824270-184104270 GCF_015237465.2 Chelonia mydas
AATAATTCGCCTGAATCAAAGCATATGAACTCATAAGGATTTCATATCTTTCTTCATACTTTTTTTTCTTGTCTCTGCCTGCTAATTAATTAAAATTTACCACAAACTTTTCTATTTTTAAAACTTAGATTTTTTTCTATTTTGTTCTGCGTTATCGTCAGCCCATTGCTAAAAGGCAGTATGTTTCCATCACTCCAGGATTTTTTTAAACATAACTTGCTAAATTTTATACAATAAAATTAAAAGTAGCAACTTAGAAGTAGTCATCAGATCATTGTTCACTATTTCTTCATCACTAGTGTGCGATGATTAAATAATTCTTCATGACAACTGCAGGCCTAGAATAGTGAAGAATTAAGTAATCATAGGCTTCTCCAGTCAGAATTTCACACCTGCATAGAAGAAACTAGAAGTTAACACATTTCTTTGCAACTGCTGGTAGACAGGACACACTTCTAGTCCTCCATTATGGAGAGCAGGAGAACAACAGGGAGTGAAGGAGCACAGGCACTAGAGCTGAAACCTGGGTTTTCCAGGGAAAGGTCAAGAGAAGAAGGAACCAGACCAGATGGATAGCAAAAAAAGGGGAAAGCCAGAGAAAGACCAAGATGGCCAAAAAGAAGAAGCCCTAGTGCAGCATCGCTCTTTCTCACTTTCAAAGCCTATGGTGTATGGCAGTGGTTGTCAAATTTTTTTTTCTCATAGACCACTTGCTGAGGGTCTCGGCGCACCACTTATCTTTCCAAATGTTGTTTGTACCGTTAGCTAACTATTGTAAAGCGCTTTGGATAAAAGTGCTATATAAAAAAACCTTAATAAACTTTTTTTGTTCTACAAACAAAGCACACAACTCATATTTTAGTATCAGTAGTCTTACCTTTCTAATGCGATGGATGTGCCCTTTCTCCCCCGCTGGGGCTAGGAAGGAGGGGGGTCTCTCCCTCCTTCCCCTGCCACGGCAGCCCCATGGCTCGGGCTGGGAAGGAGTGGGGTCTCTCCCCCGCCACAGCAGCACAGAGCTGAGGCTGGGAAGGAGAGCCATCTCTCCCAGGCCGCTGCAGCCCTGGAGCTGGGGAAAGTCATCTCTTCCTCTGGCCACCACAGCCCTCCCAAATTCCCCCACCCCCTCCTCTCACCCCACTGCTCCCTTCCACCTACTCCCTATTCCTCCTAAGGCCACCACCTCACATTACATGTGCATCTTCTCCAGGGTCCAGGCACCTAACTACTGGAGCCACACCCACGCAGCTTCACTAATTAGGTGAGTGGCCCTTCATTCTCTCATGTGCAACTGCCCAGGCGCGCATCTTAGAGGGAATTATCCATGGACCCCCTGAATGGAGCTCGTGGACCACAGTTTGAGAATCTCTGGTGTATGGCTTCCCTTCATACACACTTTAGGAGACACTCAAGGAGCTGTTCCTCTTCCTCCTCCTCTCTTGCACACCTTGGGGCAAATGCTTTCTAAAATGATAGATAACTATGCAAACTTATCCACTAATGTTGTCATCAAATGTTCTCTATGACTTTAGTGTCTTCTGTGTCCAAAGTCCTTCATTTAGTCTTATTAAATGAAGTCCATCACTGAAAACTTTTACTTTCAGAGACTCATGTTTCTGAAATATAAGAAGACAGACCAAAAAAATTTGAAGAGCAACTAGCTGAAGACACAAAAACAGCAAATTTTTTTCTTTTAAGTACATCAGAAGTAGGAAGCCTGCCAAAGAGCCAGTGGGGCCACTGGATGATCAGGCTGCTAAAAGAGCACTCAAGGAAAACAAAGCTATTGCAGAGAAGTTAAAAGAATTTTTTACATCACTCTTCACTGCAGAGGATGTACAGGAGATCTCCACATCCGAGCCATTCTTGTTAGGTGACACATCTGAGGAATTGTCCCAGACTGAGATGTTAATAGAGGTGGTTATTGAACAAATTGATAAATTAAACATTAATAAGTCATCAGGACCAGATGGTATTCACCCAGAAGTTCTCAAGGAACTCAAATATGAAATTGCAGAACTACTGACCCGCAGCTTCTATACAAGCTTAAATCAGCTTCTATACAAGACAGGAACATAGGTAAGAGATCTTGGAGTCATCGTGGATAGTGCTCTGAAAACATCGCTCAAACGTGCAGCAGCAGTCAAAAAAGCTAGCAATGTTAGGAACCATTAGGAAAGGATTAGATAATAAAAAGAAAATATCATAACACTATTATATAAATCCATGGTATGCGGACACCTTGAATACCGTGTGCAGTTCTGGTCACCTCATCTCAAAAAAGATGTATTAGAATTAGAAAAGATGCAGAGAAGGCCAAAGAAAATAATTAGGGGTAGGAAACAGCTTCCATATGAGAAGAGATCAGAAAGACTGGAACTGTTCAGCTTAGAAAAGAGACAACTAAGGGGGGATGAGACAGACATCTTTAAAATCAAGAATGGTGTGGAGAAAGTGAATAGGGAAGTGTTATTTATTTCTTCACATAATACGAGAACTAGGGATCACCCAATGAAATTAATAAGCAGCAGCTTTAAAACAAAAAAAGGAAGTCCTTCACACAACGCACAGCCAACCTGTGGAACTCATTGTCATGCGATGTTGTGAAGGCCAAAAGTATAACTGTCTCAAAAAAGAATTACATAAGTTCATGGCAGATAAGTCCATCAATGGCTATTAACTAAGATGATCTGGGATGCTAATCCATGCTTTAGGTGTCCCTAAACATCCAACTGCCAGAAGCTGGGACTGAGTGACAGAAAGGATCAGTCTAAAAGTTGCCCTGTTCTGTTTATTCCCTCTAAAACATCTGGCACTGGTCACTGTCAGAAGACAGGACACTAGGCTAGATGGATCATTGGTCTGACTCAGTATGGCTGTTCTTATATCATTAATTTTTGACTAATGCCCTTAAGAATAGATTGGATTTTACTGCCTTGAAAACTAAACTGTTCACAAGTTAATGATGGACATATTTCTTGTGAATCCTTAGTTATATTTGGTCTGTTTTCCCTACAGAGGAACATGAACCAGACAATTTTCAAAAATTTCCAAAGGGAGACAATTTTGATTGCCTTCACCTGAAAAAAACTACTTGCTGGATTTCCTTGAAATGTTCAAGAAAAAAAATGAAATTGCCCTTGTGAATTAACTGTAAAATTTGGAAGCAGAACCCTTTATTTTAAATGTACAAGGATAGTGGTGATCAAATTTTGTAGACACTTATTGCCAGCTTGACTATGGAAGGACTACCAGTCTCTCCACAATCTAATCATTTTCAGAAAAACAATTTTTTAACCGATAATATAGTAGCTAGACAGGTTATGAAGACAAAACAACATATCCTTCCCCAGGGCTCCAAATTAAATCCAAGACTCAGTGTGCCTAAGAAACTTTACAATAAGAGCTGGTTAACTGCCATTCTCAAGAGCTGCTACTATTGTGAAAATGCATTTAACTAACATTACACTACAGTTCTGAGTTTACACATCAATTATTATGGAACAGCTGAGACTGCAGAGCTACCCTGCAGATCTGCTTACTGGGCTATCATTCACAGGGCCACTCATAAATCTTGCATTAATTTATCTGTGAAGCTCATAAACTGAAGTGGATGGGACAAAAAGTCACATAGTAGTTGGGTTTGTACTAAAAAGGTGTGCGATTTTCTCCACAAAAATGATGGTAAATATTCTCTGGTAAATGTGCACTTGTTTTATTGCAGTTCAGTATTTCATTTCATGAGCAATCAAGCATATGTGCACCATACTGAAAGGCGAGGGGAAAGGATTTAAGTAAACATTTAAACTTATGTACCATTGTTAAGTGAAAGAAAATTCATTTAGCAAATTTATCTTGCCAAGACCATTATATGTCACATTTAGAATTAATCAAACTTCTTATATTTTAAAGAGAACAGCATTACTGTAATATAGTAATTATAAACAGAGACATCAATAAGGTTCTACTTGAATTATGGGATGATTGTCAAATAATTGCAGCTGAGTTGTGGACAAGACACAGAAAATTGCGGTCCCCAGAGCTTAGAGAGAGAGGTCCCACCGCCCCAGGACTGACAGCGGGAGCCCCCGCCATGCGCAGGGGTGTCAGTGGGGCTGACTGCTAAAATGTAACATACGCACACCTGAATTGAGCATAAAAATTGAGATGGAAGCCTAATATTGCAGGATCTGCAATTTCCGCAATATCATAAATTAAGCAGGGCCTTAGACATCAACTGTTTTGTTACAACTGGCTAAATAAAGAGCATTACATACAGAAGCACAACCCTACCTAATTCAGTGAACCACTGCATAAGAATATATATATTCCAGTAAATATAAAAGGAATCTACTTTGCCGAATATAATCTACATCTATGCATCTGTGTTTAACTTACAGACTTAAGTCTAAAGTCAGTGTGACATTCATATTAAAGGGTCTGGCTGAGCTACAATTGATGCAGTACTAGGGAAGGGTGGGGAAAGAAAAGGACAACTTAAAGGCATTTTTATATTTCCCCATTCTGGCAGCTGCCAGGGGCTGATTTCGACCCCAGTATAACTTACAGCAGTAGTTCTCAAACTTTTGTACTGGTGACCCCTTTTACATAGCAAGCCCCTGAGTGCGACCCCCCCTTATAAATTAAAAACACTTTTTTATATATTTAACACCATTATGAATGCTGTACACAAAGCGGGGTTTCGGGTGAAGGCTAACAGCTCATGACCCCCCATGTAATAACCTCGCGACACCCTGAGGGGTCCCGACCCCCAGTTTGAGAACCCCGACTTACAGCCTCAGAGCTACTCTAAATCAGGTCAGCTGAAACGACTTCCTAAGGACTACTCCAACAACTCAAGATTGAGGGAGTTCTGCATTCCCTAACCAAGACCCTCTAGTTTTTGGCTCACCTGAGAATCCCCCCCCAAACCAGAAGCAGGTGGTGTAGACTCACCAGTGCTGGCTTTCTTCCAATCACAGCTATATAAGATTAAATCTCAGCTGCTTTACTTAGAACAGCTTTCCAGCTACCCTGTGGCATCCGAGAGTAACATAGGAATATGGGAGAGGGGAACACCCAGGATCTGATCCAAAGTACTTAATATTGGAATCAAATCATAGAGTGTCATTACACAGCATTTCATTTTAGTTACACTCATTAAGTATTTACAGTTAAACTTAAGGGGCAAAATTCTGTTTTCCTTTACACCCATGTTCCTGAGCAAGACATCCCTTCCCATCACATCCTCATGCCACTCCTAGTCTCCACATGACCACCTCCACAGACATGCTTTAACTCCCACTACCAGAGTGTTCCAGTTCTTGCCAGCAGTGACAAAGGGATACCTTGATAGCCTAGTTTCGCTGCAACCAGAATGTCTGGGAAGAGAAGGGAAAACAAGATATCCTACAGATGCCACTATTCCTCCAACAGATCTCAGGGTAACGACTGGGGTGAAATGATGTCCCTTCTGGACAGGGCAATCCCCAGACATCCTTCTCTCTACTAGGGGAAAATTGTGACTTTTTCCTGCTTCCAGGGCCCTCTTCTTCAAATTTTCCCAGACTTAATCTCTCCCACTTTATATTTGTTGCATTTTGGTTTAAAAATGTAACGAACTCAGGGCAATACTTACATTAGATACCACTGTGATAAATGCATGTGCTATAAGAAATGGCAATGTATCAGGGGTTCCATATTCAAAACAATCCTTCATGAGGGAAAGGCCATTTTTTCCACAAAATAGACAAACATAACGAAGCAAGTGCAATGGTACTTCTACATCCTATAGAAACAGGAGAAGAATATAAAAGCTTTATTTAAAAAGAAAAACAAATTACTATTGAAAACAAAAAACTAAATACATATAAGGTAAGAGTTCAGATGAGCAATATCAATGTATCATACGTTTATAAAACACTAAATATGACTATTTTACAGTCACCAAAAACATGTTAATTGTATCTCATAATGCTCTTTATAAATACATCAGAGGGATAAACACCAAAGGAGGGAGAAAAGTTATTTAAGTTAAGAGACAATGTTGGCACAAGAACAAATGGATATAAACTAACCATCAGTGAGTTTAGGCCTGAAATTAAATGAAGGTTTCTAACCATCAGAGGAATGAAGTTCTGGAACAGCCTTTCAGGGGCAGTACTGCAGGGAAAAATCTAACTTGTTTCAAAACTGAGCTTGATAAGTGTATGGAGGGGATGGCATGATGAGATTGCCTACAATAGCGTATGGCCCATCCATGACTGCTATTAGCAAATATCTCCAACGGTCTCAGATGGGACACCAGATGGGGAGGGCTTTGAGTTACTACAGAGAATTATTTCCCAAATGTCTGGCTGGTGGATCACACCCACATGCTCAAGGTTTAACTGATCACCATGTTTGGAGTTGGGAAGAAATTTTCCCCCAGGTCAGATTGGCAGAAACCCTGGAGGGCTTTCACCTTTGTTCGCAGCATGGGGCACTTACTGTTTTGAACTAGTGCAAATGGTGGATTCCTTGTAACATGACATCTTTAAATCAAGATTTGAGGATTCCAACAACTCAGCTAGAGATTATGGACCTATTACAGTAGTGGGTAGGTTTTGTAGCCTGTGATGTGCAGGAGGTCAGACTAGATTATCATGATAATTTTGATCACTTCTGGCCTTAAAGTCTATGAATCAATGAAATATATATGACTTACATTCATATCACAGAACGCCCCTAATATATTGCTTTCTTGGGCAGAAATATCCTGGTTTAAAAGAAAAGAGATAAATATAATTAGCTAACAGTAGGAATAGAAACAAATTGTATGAAGGAAACAAAACCGAAAGACTCATGATGCACACTCCAGAAACCTAATTTTATAAAACTCAAGCAGCTTAAGTTTGTTTAATTTTAAAACTGCCAAACTGACTTTTGCATTTTCCGATTAAACTTTTTTTTTACATTGTATTTACAAATATGTACTTATAAACTGAGGACAATGCTTCAGCCATAAGTGGAAATTTCTTACCTAATAGTTTTCCTTCTTGGAGTTCTTCTATACCAATTCAGATGTTTCCATTACCAGCAGGAAAGTAATGTACCCAAACATCTGAACTGCCATAGGTAAATGAACAGAGAATATACTGTATAATCATAAACCTAATGAATATTCAAGAGCTAAAAAGTTTAAAGTTAGTCATTCTAGTTCAGTTTATTAAACTTCTTCAAGTCCACCTGTAACATTTTTACACAAATATCTAATTGACAGCTTGTAGAATCAGTATCTGGTATCCTTTCAGGGAAACTGTCAAATTACAAATCACATTTCTCTCAATTTTTAAATCTATTATTGTTCCAAGTAACACTGAAGATTACTATAATTAAAGAGTTTAATAACTTCTTTTGATATATGTTTACATTGTGCATTGGATAGCATTTTGTAGACAGTCTATTTTACAGTTTCCCCCATTAAATCAATTTCCCGTATTGTTTGTATGAATCTTTCACATAGCAAGGGAGAAAACATTTTTTTTAAATTGTAAAATGTGATTATAAAACCAAAAAACTTACTGGAACACTATCAAACTAATTTTAACTTTTTTAAAAAAATTACTAGTTTTCATGTTCACAATTTCCCTTAAATTCATAGGGGGAGGGAAGGTTTTTAAACATTTAATTTAACTGAAGTTTTTGGAGTTAATTTCAAATTGACTAATTTCCAGAGTATCATTTAAAACTACATTACTGGGGGTATTTTAGTTGTGATAGAATCAAACTTTAAACTATTCACTAAGGTTACAATATAGGAATCTAAATATATTACATATTTCCCCCTCACGTTGAACTCCAAATCATCACTAAATTAATCGTGTTCTTTGTCAATTATTTTTAAATATTAAAACAGCTTTGTAGTGAGTAGACAACACATTTTTCTGGCCAACAGATAAGAAAAATGGGTGTTTCTGTGCTCTGCCCATGCCACTACCAGAAACAGATTATGCATGGGAAAATTATCAGTTGTTGAGGGAAGCAGAAACTGTTCATCAGTTAAGTACTGCTCTTAGCACCCGGCAGCTGAAAGACAGTGGAAGTCTATGCATTAAGCCCTTAGAGTTTAGTGAAAGTATATCTGGAATGTCAAGTAGCTGCTTTGCATACTTCTTGTCTCAAGACTTCTCTTCCTATGAAGTAGCCATATTGGAGTAATCACTGACAACAATGGGGCAAGAGATCTCTGCAGCACTGGAGAGACAAAAGATTTGACTTACTTGGCTAGAACGAATCTGAAAATTTGACAGTCCTGCTTTGGCGTTCTAAACAGAAAATTCAGGGCAGTGAGATTTCCACAAGGTCACCTTTTGAGCCAAGAAACAGAAGAGTGTTCCCTATGAGAACCAAAGGCAGCAAAAAAACCTCAAAGGTGAAACACCTTAATAGATGTGTGATGGTGGACACAACCTTGGGATGTGTGATGGTGGACACAGCCATGGGAACAAAACTATAACAAATTCATCCTACTAGAAAAAGACTTATATGGGAACTGCCACCAGAGCTGCTAATTGCCGCATTCTGAGCCAAAATGTTGGGGGAAGCATAAAAATAAAGTAGACAGATGCCTTTCCTTACTGTTTTACCCTCTATTGAGCCACTAAAGACCGGTTTGCTAACTCCTTTAAAGTTCATTGTCTAGTCCTGCCTGGAGGGATTTTAAAAGGTAAGGAAAACAGGAGCTCACTTTGTGTTTTTGCCTCTTCTTCTACATGGTTTATAGAAAGTAATCGCTTCAAATAAGATGAAAAAATTCCTCTTTCTAGACAGAAGCATATTCTGTACTTTCTGAAATACCTATCTCACAGACCCTCTGCATAATCTAAGTCTGAATAAACAAATAGACCTGACAGAAGGTCACGGATGCAGGACAATTAAAATTAACAGATGTCTCAAAACAGCCACGGCAGGCCTGCAGACCTCATGCAGCTCAACCACTTCAGGGATCTCCAGATTACCCTTGTTTGGGTCCTTGTGGTTTTTTTGAAGTGTTTTTGCTGTCAAAGTTCTCAGTCCTGTGAACAGCACATGCAAGACTGAATGTCTATATGATAAAAATGTATCACGAGCGAAGATCTCTCTTTGGATATCAAGAACTTTAGCAGATACTACTTTTGCATTGGGGTAAACAGGTTTGTTTCCACATAAGTTTCTTCCTTCAAGGTTTATGCCCTCAAGCGGGTTTTCTTCCAACTGACCAAGTCCAATTGTGGTATTGCTGTGCCCAAAGACACACACAGATTCACTAGAAAGGAGATTTTTCATCTGATTAGCAGGGTAGACTTTTGTACCACCGTTCTGTTTTTGTGGTCCCTGTTGATTTTAAACAGACCACAACCACAAACTTGTCTGAACTAACGTGTACTTGTCTTGTCCAGAGGTTTAAGACTGCTAGTCTTATTGCCCTCAAGTCTAACAAATGTATATGCCAGTTCTGTGTCCTTGAAGGCCATGTCCTCTGTGCTGTCAATATGACTATGTGGGCTCCCAGTATTCTGGGCTGGCGTCCGTTGTCAGCCGCACTCTTTCTGGTTCCTAAATTAAATTTTCCTTCAGGATGTTTTCACTGTTCAGCTCAGATAACTCATTAGTCTCTTCCAGTTTAGCCTCTATGTTTGCTATAATAGAGATGCATGCTGCCAGTTAAAAAAAATTCAAGGGGTAGAAACGTCCCATAACCCATAGAATTTACAGCAGGACAGTAAAGTCCCCAGTAGGCTTATACACCAACAGATCTTTCTTTTTTTTTTCTTGTTTTCTTGTTCTTGTTAGATATTGCAGTTTTGTGACCCTTTCTGACAGAAGGGAATTCTCCCCATTAGAAATCTCTCTTCTCCCAGATGTGAGAGTATCTGCAAAGATTCTACCAAGTACCTGGTGAGAGCATCAGAGCTCTTCTGACTGATGCCAGAACCAACATTACCTTTTGGTCGAGATAACCAGGTAATGAGTGTGTGAAATGAGTAGAAATTATTCTTTGCAGCTGTAATTCTTTTGTATGAGACCGCTGAATGACAATTTTACATGTCAAATTTTACCAGACTTCTTAGCCACAATGAAGTGGTGTGAATGCACCTCTACAAACCTGAGGAACTCATGAAACCAGCTACACAGCTCGGAAGATGATCTATTTTGAATTGGAAATCTTCCTTTTTTCCAGAGCAGACATTAATGTGAGGATTAAAAGCATTTCCTCATAACTCAATAAAATGTTAATGTGCACAGTACCCAGAGCACATGTTCCATGGGGAGAGAAATCCCACTTTCACATATAGTAGTCGGGAGCTTTCTCTACTTATTTTTAATCTGATTTTCTTGGGGATATCTATGGGACTTGCGAAGACCTGAATAAGAATTCTGTGTAAGCTCAAAATCTTGTCTCTCTCACCAACAGAAGCTGGTCCAATAAAAGATATTACCTTACCCACCTTGTCTCTCTAATATTTAAAAAAAAAAAAAAAAAAGACATATTTGGGTTTCAGTTTATACCTGATACAGAATGTTTTGAAGGAACGACCACACTTCACATTTACCCATAAACTCACTGAAGGATTTCGTCATTAGCATTATTATACAGTATTATGACAGAAATCAAAATGTGCTAGAAGATTTCAAAACACAGATCTATCAATCCTTGCTCTGAAGAAATTACAAATTTGGTATGAGAAACTAGTTGAAAGTGGGAATCATTTTTTTGACTTGCCTAGACAGCAATTCTCTCTCGTCTCTCTCCAGACCACGATTTTGATATATTCGTGGAGTAACAGTGCTTGCTAATCTGAGTGGTCAGTAACTCAAGATGTCATATTTTTGAGAGTACTGGAGAGCCACAATGCAGCCACCCAATTTATGTTAGAACCTGGTCCTCTTACACTATGTCAGCACATCAGCCAAAAAAATCTTGCCAATGTCCCTTTTGAGATTTCTAACTCTTCAGGGCACAATGACAAAAAATAAGGCAGACAAATATTTCCAAAAAGAAAAAAAGATTGTTGTCTTCTCTCTAAGAGAAGCAAGTCTATTTATACATAAAAAATTGCTCCAGAGCTGTTTCTGCCATGTTCCTGTGAAGGCAGGGAGAAAAACTGAAGATCAGTTTTTTTAATTACCCCATGAAACACAGAGGCAAAATCCCTTTCGTTTTAACATTAGTTTTAACCAGTATGAAAAACAAAAAGATAGACCTACCCTCACTGGTCTCTACTAGTGGGCAGATGCATCACAGACCTATTTATTTATGATGATAACGTTTAAAAGGAATTATGAAGACCATACTGAAATGTGGTAGGAAAGTCTTACTTACTGGAATCCTAACATTCTCTGGTTCATTAATATAGATATACTTGAGATCACATATATTTGTAAACACAGTTTGACATTTTAACTTACAGATTTATACTCCAACATGATCGAATATAGCAAAGATACTCAAATATGCCCCAAACAAAACAAAAATCACTCATCTTCCCAGTTTAATAATTTTAAACTAAACCAACATTTATTGCCAAATTTGGTGAGATCCACTTATTCACGGACTGAATATAACTCATGCAAACACAGTAGCACATATGCCAAATCACATATCATTTATGTATATCTTTACAAGTTAAGAGCAAATAGTGTAATAATTTGAAACTGAAAGCTTAACTACTCAAAGCAGTGACAGAGCTTTTTCATACTTTAAGTTTGTGGTTTTGGATAACTATTTTAATGTGCCAATATTTTGTAACACCCACATAAACGTATTAATGTGTTCTCACGCATTTTCTCAGTATAAGCTTTCTTAACAATGGCAAATATACTCATATCTCAGTATGTAAGTGTAGCATGTGCTCTATTTAGTCAGGAACAGATTTCCACAGGTGGAACTAAAAATAAACCTTTTCAAGAACAAAATTATTTTAATTTGACAACTAGAGTCCCAAATATAGCTACAAAAGCATTTCCTTCTATATCTAGGAATGAAAAGTTGGTAAAAAAAAGAGTTCTGAAAGTGAATTTTTCAAAATAAATTATGTAAAAAAATATATTTAGCAGTAACAAAGTAACATCACAATGAAAACCGTATAAAGATAGTAGTCCAGTTTGCAGAGTTGCAGTTGTAACAGTTATTCAGTTGATTACGGAATAGCAAAAAAAGTGTGGTCTCATGCAAGTTTTAGTTCGTAAATTTTGTTTATAACAACAGATTTAACTAAAAGGAGTTAAACTACTTTCTATTATTTTTGGAAAGAAGCCATATTTATGGTCCCTTTTTGCCTTCCTGCTACTGTGACTATATGATAAATTATGCAATTATATCCAACATTTTATTAACTGCTTTTGCCTAGACCAATCAAGCATTATTTTAAGAAAGTAATTAAGGGAGTGGCTCATCTCCCAAAAAGTGTCAATGGAAAGACCCACTGAATTCAGTGGGAGAGCTGAATCATCCCCATCCACCTGGTTTGAAAACTACAATCACTCAAGCAGAGTCTACCCTTTGATGATAACTACACTGTGTTTCACAAAAAAACAAAATATGCACAAGTTAGAATAAGATATACCTCTATTGTGGGATGAGTATTATGCTTGTAAGCAGTATACAGAGGAAACTGAATCTGAAAGATTTTTGCCACACACAGCAACAGTTTTTCCTTCTCATCAGTGCTCCATAAGCTAAAAGCATCAGTGCTCTTTGCAGATTCTTCCTCTGTCAGGATACAAGTTCTTGCAGAGTCTAACTTTTTCTCTATGCATTTTTGTCGTTCTCCATTTTCTTCTTCATGAGACTCTCTTTCTACGTTCAGTGGCTCATTGGCTTGATTATTCTGATCTTGCCATGTTGAATCTATGTTAATAGTGCAATGTTTACAGAGCTGGTCCCGTAGAGCTTGAACTTGGGCAATCACTAAGTTAATAAGCGCACATACTACTTGGTTAAAGATCTCCAAATGCTTATACTCCTTGAAGCAGCACAGACATTGTCTGCAAACAAAAACAAAATAAAAAAGTGAAAATTCCTGGAGTGGCTCAGAATTAAAATATCTAAAAATGAGAAGTTTGGACTCCATCAACTTAAAGAAACTAATAAATAGAAAGAAAAAAAGACTGATCTTAATTTTTTTCAAGTGACCAATTATAAGGAAGTTTCACATTTAAATATATTTTAAGTAACAAAGCATGTGACAGACCAACAAAGACAGGAAATTCAAAGTGACACTGAGACTCCGATGTCAAGCACCAATACTGAAGACCTCATTAATCCCTGTGGGCATCCCATTTATTTCCAGACACTCACAGAGAACTACACGGTGCCAACTATTGTTCAGCAGTTTTAAATTATTTATGTATTTTACAATGGTAGCTATGGACTGCATGTGTTCATCTTGTTGAGTCACAGCGCCAGGATATTGTGAAAAAATCCTCATAAGACATGGAAATTCAAAGTAATAATTCTTGATTTTTGCCACATTTTCTTTAGAAAAAAAAGTATGTGGCAGGATAGTTCACATTAAGCAACAGCATATATAAGGTTTTATAATATTTTTCATTAGTATCACTTAGCCTGTTTACTGCTATGTTCTTCAACAGCTTCTGGAATGCCAGTCAGTGCTTCAAAGGTGTGTTCTACACACACACCTAGCTGGAGACATGGCACAAAAGTAGTTACATGTAAATGAAGGCCAGAATTTCCTTTATTTTCCCATCATTTTAGTCACACTACAATATTGTATTCACTTTACTTATTCTATTCACTCTACTATCCGCATAGTTTTTACAACAAATGGGGTCCAATATGATGAGTTTAAAGACACTGATTAAAATACCTTTGCGTCCAGGAGTTGATATAAGCAAATATCTTGAGTGCATGTTCCTTTCGGAGCTGCAATCCATCACCACCTTCGATGTCAGATACTGAAGAAAAAGAGTAAGTTGTTAATGGCATATGTAATATTTAATAAGAAAAGGAGTACTTGTGGCACCTTAGAGACTAACCAGTTTATTTGAGCATGAGCTTTCGTGAGCTACAGCTCACTTCATCGGATGCATAGCATATCGTGGAAACTGCAGAAGTCTTCTGGTTAAACTGGTTAGTCTCTAAGGTGCCACAAGTACTCCTTTTCTTTTTACGAATACAGACTAACACGGCTGTTACTCTGAAACCTGTAATATTTAATGTGACTTTTAACTGCTACATTAAACATAAAATATCAAACAACAATTTTGTTCCGAAAGGACCAAATTAGAAAAATTAGACTCAGAACAGGAACTGCATTGCTAGCCAGAATACAGTAATATAATATTACAGATGTTTTTCCAGCACAAAACTCTTGGATCACCACACCTACCTTCATAGATCCAGTAACCTCCTCAACTCCAAGAAATCTGTTATCTACAGCCAGGCACTCAGATACCACAGAATATGCTCTGAAGAGAAAGTCCAGGATATACACCTTACATGTTCAAAAACAGCCTTTACCAAATTAGGAGGCTCCATCAGAGAAGTAGATCACACCATCGAATGGGCCACCCAAATATCCCAAGAGAACCTGCCTCAATCCAGAAATAAAACCCTCTCCTGCCAAACACCCCTAGTTGTCACCTATCACCCCATACTGGAATCTGTACTGGGTATCATCAAACAACTACAACCCACACTCAGTGCGGCCCCATCCTGAAATAACTCTTTCCTGAACTCCCTCTTCTGGCTTTCAAACACTCCCCAAGTCTCCAAGCTCATCAGAAGCAAGCTCAGACCCCTCAGACCAGGACACACCAGCTCAAAGCAGCACCAGACCCTGCCAGAACAACAGATGCAAAACCTGCAGACATATCTCCACTGTTACAATGATCCACACCCCCCAAAACACATCTTTTAAAATCCATGGGTCCTACACTTGCCTTTCACATGTGGTGTTCCTCATACATTGCACTAAATGCCCCAATAACAACTACGTGGGTGAAACCAGATAATCACTAAACTCTCAAAAGAACTCTCACAGGAAAATGATAAAAGACAAAAACACACTGGCTTTGTCTACACTGCCAATTGAATGACAAAACTTTTGTTGTTCACAGGTGTTTAAAGAAACACAGACACACACCCCTGCCGAAAGACAAAAGTTTTGCCGCGGCAAGCAGCAGCGTAAACAGCTCGTTGTCAGCAGGAGCGCTCTCCTGTCGACAATGCGAACACTGCTCTTACAGGGTGGAAGTATTTAGTCCGCAAAAGTGCCGACAAACAGCGTTTACGCTGCCCGACTTTTAACAACAGACGTGTCAACATGGCTGTGCCGCTAAGAGCTGTGTAGTGTAAACAAAGCCACTACCACGAACACTTCTTGCAAAGCAATCATTCCATATCTGACCTATCAGTCCTCATCCTCAAAGGAAACCTGCACAACACTTTCAAAAGACGAGCCTGGGAGTATAAATTCAGAACTTTGCTAGACACTAAAAATCATGGTCTTAATAAAGACACTGGATTTATGGCTTATTACAACAATCTGTAATCCACTAACTCCCATTTTTGTCCTATGACTACAGGGGTGTTAATGAGCCACTTCACCTTGAATGGTTCCTTAGAATGGTTCCTTAGAATATGTGCTAACTACTTATGCTAAACTATCTGTTCAATCTTGTATTTAGCTGTGACACTTTAAGGCAGGTGTGGCCAATCTGAGCCTGAGAAGGAGCCAGAATTTACCAATGTACATTGCCAAAGAGCCATAGTAATATGTCAGCAGCCCCCCAGCAGCTCCCCCGACCCCGCCACTCCCAGCTCCTCCCGCCTCCCACCCTCCCTCCCAGCTCCCCCCAGCCCCACCAATCAATGCCTTCTCCGCCCTGCCCCGTACCTCCTGAGTACCTCCAGATCGTGCAGGAGGCTCTGGGGGAGGAGAGGGGAGGAGCGAGGGCATGGCAGGCTCAGGGAAGGGGGCGGGAAGGGGTGGAGTGGGGGCAGGGCCTGTGGCAGAGCCAGGGGTTGAGCAGTGAGCACTAGGGTGACCAGATGTCCCAATTTTATAGGGACAGTCCCAATTTTGGGGTCTTTTTCTTATATAGGCTCCTATTACTCCCCACCCCGTCCCGATTTCTCACACTTGTCGTCTGGTCACCCTAATGAGCACCCCCCGGCATATTGGAAAGTTGGCGCCTGTAGCTCCAGCCCGAGTTGGTGCCTATACAAGGAGCCGCATATTAACTTCTGAAGAGCCGCATGTGGCTCCAGAGCCACAGGTTGGCACCCCTACTCTAAGGCCTTGTCTACACTGGCAAGTTTCTGCACAGTAAAGCAGCTTTCTGTGCTGTAACTCCCGAGGTGTACACAATGCCAAGCCACTATGACCCCATCTACACTGGCAAGTTTGCGCGCAGTAAAGCAGCTTTGAGCGCTGTAACTCCCAAGGTGTACACACTGCCAAGCCACTTTGTGCGCAGATGCAGCGCTCTTAAAAAACCACCTCGACGAGAGGCGTAGAACTTTCTGCACCAGGGCTACAGCGCTGAGGTGCCAGTGTAGACACACCGTGGTGATTACAGCGCTGCGACTGGCCTCCAGGAGGTGTCCCACAATGCCTGTTCTCACCTCTCTGGCCATCAGTTTGAACTCTACTGCCCTGCCCACAGGTGGCCAACCGTCAGCCGCACCCCGTACATTCCTTTGCAAATTTGAAAGTCCCCTTCCTGTTTGCTAGGTGATGCATGCAATGATCTCAGTGCATCTTTCCAAGTGGCCATGTCTGCTCCACGCACCAGGCAATCTCCCGCTTGAAGCAATGCCGAGCTGCTGGACCTCATCGGCATTTGGGGAGAGGAGGCAGTGCAATCACAGCTGTGCTCCAGCCATCGGAATTATGATACCTATGGACAGATTTCTAGATGCATGATAGAAAAGGGCCATGACCAGGACACATTGCAGTGCAGGGTTAAAGTGAAGGAGCTGCAGAATGCCTACCACAAGGCACGGGAGGCAAACCTCTGCTCCGGTGCTGCGCCCACGAGCTGCCGGTTCTACAAACTGCTGGACGCGATACTCGGTGGTGACCCCACCTCCTGCGAAGTCCCCTGTGGATACTTCATTGGCTCACGTGCCAGTTGAGAGTGGACCAAGCCAGGAGGACGCAATCTTGGATGAAGATGGGGAGGGGGAACCAGAGACAGAGGATGACTCGGAGGCCAGAGATGCATGCAGTCAGGAGCTCTTTTCTACCCCAGAGGAACCTAGCCAGTCACAGCAGTCGGATCTTGGCGAAGAGCAAACAGGAGAGGAGGCCCCGGTAAGTGGATCTGATTTGGGGAATTGCTGAAGCGAGTTGTTGGGAGCAGGAGGGTTGCAAAAAGCAGACTTGTCTCCCACCTCATGCCTTGTTTGAGTGGCGGAACTGGCTGTTGATACACTCCCTCACTTCACGGGAATCTCCCTCAGAGATCTCCAGGAAACTCGTGGAGATACTGGGCAATCCGCTCCCACAGGTTCCTCGGCAGAGCTGCTTTGTTTCTTGCCCCATTAATGGTAAATTTCCCATGCCACTGTGCCATCACAGGGGGTGGGGGGAGAGATCATTGCTGCACACAGGCTAGCCGCATAGGGCCCAGAGCGGAAGCCACAGGCTTGGAGAAGACCCTCCCTTGATTCCCTGCTCACTCTCAGCAGCAAGATATCTTCCATAATGATCACCACCTGTGGTAAGTGTTGGGACAGGAATGATTATCAGACCCCCCCTACAGTGCTGGCTCTCTCCAAGTGCCCAAGAACCACATGCCCAGTGTACAGCAGGGCCCGGGAACAGTGATTTACCCTGCGGCTACTCATCATTTTGCAGGTCTTGTGGCTTGTGTGCGCTTGCCTGGGGTCAGCCAGTTAGTGACAGGTGTGTGAGTACTGGCTGTGTTTTAAAGCACTGAAACAGTGTTGTCTGTGTTGCAAACAATAGTGCTTCTGTAAAATGTTGCATTTAAACTTCACAGAGATGACCTTGGGAGCACAGCCTCCCTCTTTGTTATCGGCGGCAGAATGGTTGCGAAGAATTAGGAAGCGGTCAAGAAGAACTAAGGAGGACTTTATGCGTGACATTACGATGCACTCCGTCGCTGAGTGGTGGGACAGCAAGAAGAGGGAACAAAAGGAGAACGCAGCACACCAGAAAGAAACCACAGAGTGGCTCTTAACAGTTATGGAGCACCAAGTGGACACGCTCCAGGCGATACGAGCTCTTCAAACCGAGCAACTCCACACCTGCCCTCCCCTGCAGCTGCTGTCGCAAAATTCTTTCCGATGCGCCTCCCCACACACACACTGCCAACACACTCTTATCAACCTCCTGGTTCCACTCTCTACCCACAGTATTCCACTCCTCCCTCCTCACAGTCCAGCAATGTGGACTCCCAATACCCACTACACTCAAAACCCATGCATCTGTAGTTTGGCCCTGCTGAAGTACAGCACCTGCTGCATCGTACTCCAAAGGAGAAGGTTGGGTATGATCCCTGGACATACACAAATCTGTAGCCGTCCGGGGACCCCCCCCTCCTCTTGAGACCTTCCATTTCCCCATCACCCATCCCCCTCCCTGCTGATGAATTTTTTCGTTTGACTTTCTCCTCTGGTTGTTGGCTTTCAATAAAAGAATTGTGTTTGTTTGAAAGCAATCTTTATTCTATTAAGTGAAAGCAAAAAGAGCACTGCAAAGCAACATACAATTATGTTAAGGCCCCTTCTTGCATGATGTGCACCAATCACCTCCTAGCATTACAAGGCACCGCAATCCCGAGCATAGCAACTAATATTAGTGGCTTTCAGCTTCTAATTGCTGCCTCAAAGCATCCCTGACTGTGATGGCCCCACGCTGTGCCCCTCTAATAGCCCTGGTCTCCAGCTGTTCAAACTCAGCCTCCAGGCGCTGAGCCTCTGCGGTCCAGCCCTGAGTGAAGCTTTCACCCTTCCCTTCACAAATATTATGGAGCGTACAGCACGTGGCTATAAGCATAGGAATATTGTCAGCGGCGATGTCCAGCTTCCCATACAGGCATCACCAGCGGGCTTTTAAACGGCCAAATGCATACTCCACAGTCATTCTGCATTTGCTCAGCCTGTTGTTCAACTGCTCCTTGCTGCTGGCAAGGTGCTCCATGTATAGCTGCATAAGCCACGGAATTAAGGGGTAGGCAGGCTCTCCCAGGATCACAATGGGCATTTCTGACTTCCCCTAAGGTGATCTTCTGGTCCGGGAAGAAAGTCCCTGCTTGCAGCTTCCTGAACTGGCCAGTGTTCCAAAAGATGCGTGCATCGTGCACCTTTCCGGACCAGCCTCCGTTAATGTCCGTGAAACACCCATGGTGATCCACAAGCGCCTGGAGAACCATTGAGAAATACCCCTTCCAATTAATGTACTCAGTGGCTAGGTGGTCTGGTGACAGAATTGGAATATATGTGCCATCAATCGCCCCTTCGCAATTAGGGCAGCTGATTTGTGCAAAGCCATCCACAATCTCACGCACGTTGTCCAGAGTTACGTTCTTTCGGAGCAGGATGTGATAAATGGCGCTGCACACTTCCGTCAACACAACTCCAACGGTCGACTTTCCCACTCCAAACTGGTTAGCGACCTATCGGTAGCAGTCTGGAGTAGCCAGCTTCCACACTGCAATCACCACACGCTTCTCCAACAACAGGGCAGCTCTCATTCTCATGTCCTTGTGCCACAGGGCTAGGGCAAGCTCATCACACAGTCCCATGAATGTGGCTTTCCTCATCCAAAAGTTCTGCAGCCGCTGCTTGTCATCCCAGACATGCATGATGATGTGATCCCACCACTAAGTTCCCATTTCCCGAGCCCAAAAGCAGAGTTTCATTGTGGTCAGCATCTCCGTGAATGCCAAAAGCAATCTCGTGTCGGAGCTACTACGCGTGGCGAGATCGATGTCAAACTGCTCTTGCCTTTGTAGTTTAAGGAATAACCCCACTACCACTTCTGCCGTGTTAGTGAGAGCGACCAGCATATTGGTCAATAGTGCGGGATCCATTCGTGCAGACCGAAGACGTAGAGCACGCAGTATACAAAACCATTGAAAGATGGTGCCAAATGCGGACGGAAGCACAGGGATTGCTGGGATGTGAAGCAGTGCATCACAGGGCACTGAGACAGGACCCAGGATGCCCTGCGACCCTCTCCGCCTTCCCACAACTCTTAGCGGCAGAAGAGGAAGAGATGTTCTGTGGGATAGCTGCCCAGAGTGCACCACTCCGAATACCACTGCAAGTGCCACAAGTGTGAACACGCTATTGCACAGGCAGCTGACAGTGTGAACACACAACAGCAGTTTCCCTTCAGTGCTCTCTGAGCGGAGCTGTAACTGCCAACACTGTAACTCTGCCAGTGTAGACATACCCTAAGAGTCTGTCTATCTTACAGCTCTGCAGGAACAGTGTATCAGAAGCGTGGTGCGTGTGGTGAAGATGCTCTACAGAAGAAGCTCTCCCATGAACATAGCGCTGTGCACATGAGCACTTATGCCGGTGTAATTTACATCACTCAGGAAGATGGTTTAGTCATACCCCTGAGCCACATAAGTTTTGCCTCCCGACAGTGTAGTGCAGACACAGCCTTAGTGCTATGGAAGAGTTCTGTGTAGCTTGAAAGCTTGTCTCTCTCTCTCACCAACAGAAGTTGGTCCAATAACAGATATTACCTCCCCTACCTTTTAGTCTACTATCCTCTGCCAAAATTCGGCTAATGCCAGGTATTTCAAGCAGAATGTAAAATCTCTATAAATCATGTAATTAAAATGTACCTGATCCCTATGGTGTCTAGGCACCCAATTGTGCAACAGCATATTGTGGTTGGAAAGTTTTTGTGCTCCTAGCTAGCAAAAATCTTACAAACAGAAGGATGAGGATTCTTATGAGTGTAACTGAAAATGCTAAGCAAGCTTTTCAAACTAGCTACTAGAGTAAGGCTTTTAAAACCATATAATGAAGCACATACATAAGTGGCCTGATTTTCAAGAGCGTTAAGCGCCAACTATCTCTCATCAACTTCAGCAGGAGTTATCGGGGGCTCAGCACTTTTAAAATGAGTGCTCTTCAACAATTTCACTGAGCAGCACACTTGAGCTTGAAGAATCTGATATACTGTCCGAAATTTTTGAGATAACCATGCATCCTATCTTTCTACTTAACAATTCTTGACAGTGTTTACATTTCACTTTAGATGTTATCTATTTTGTTATTTCTGTTTGTTTCTGACCATTTTCTTCAACTTTAGACCAGTTAAGTCAGAAATTCCTACACTGATGTTTACCAGTGATTAATCATCCATTTGTAGTATTTGTCACATTTACTAGAGCTAGAATCTGAAACTACCTAGTGAATTCAACACAGAGAAGAATTAAAAATAAGATGAGCTAGCCAGTTTTCTATCAAAGCATATCAGATGTCCTGCCCAGATCCCAGAAGTGTATAGATTCTGGCAAGCCAAACTCCAATAACAGTACTCAATTCTACCTACTCCACTCTCTTCAATATCAAGTCACAGATGATTCTACCCACTAGTTCCATCCCTTTCTCCTGCCAACAATAACTCCAACTATTCTTATTCCCCTTTAGGCTTCTAGATCATTCTAAAATTTTCTTATTGCTTTTCAACCAGCACAAAATAGAATCTTGACATTCTGAACACTTCCTTTATAATTTTAAAAATAACATTTTCATTCGCTGATTACATAGTGGAAACACTGGTCTCTAATTTCAAACAACTTGAAAATATAGACACTTCAGACACTCAGAAGTTGGGAGGAAAAAAAACAAAGTAGGTTTAGGAATCTAAAGTGCCTTCCAAAACCTGAGAGACACAAGGTGGGGAAAATGCTGTCAGAAGTCTTAAAAGGCAACACTCAGATTCGGAAAATACAGAACCCGAACCACCAAAAAAGAAAATCAACCTTCGGTTGGTGGCATCTGACTCAGATGATGAAAATATATGTGCACTGGTCCTCACTGCTTCGGATCATTATCGAGCAGAATCTGTCATCAGCATGGAAGCATGTCCTCGAGAATGATGGCCAAAGCACAAAGGAACATACAAATATTTAGCATATCTGGCATGTAAATACCTTGCAATGCTAGCTAAAATAGTGAACACCTGTTTTCACTTTCAGGTGACATTGTAAATAAGAATTGGGCAGTATCTCCCATAAATGTAAACAAACTTGTGTCTCTCAGCAATTGGCTGAACAAGAAGTAGGACTGACTGGACTTGTAGGCTCTAAAGTTTTACACTGTTTTGGTTTTGAGTGCAATTATGTGTAAAAAAAAAGTTTACCTTTGTAAATTGCACTTTCACAATAGAGATTGCACTCCAGTACTTATATGAGGTGAACTGAAAAATACTATTTCATTTATCTTTTTCACAGTGCAAATATTTGTAATCATAAATAATATAAAGTGAGCACTGTACACTTTGTATTGTATGTTGTAATTGAAATTAATATATTTGAAAAAAGTAGAAAAACATCCAAATATATAATACATTTAAATTGGTATTATATTATTATTTAACAGTGCTATTAATACTGTGATTAATCGTAACTAATTTTTTAATCTCGTGAATTTGTTTTGCATTAATCACTTGAGTTAACTGCAATTAATTGACAGCCCTAAGAAAAACCTAATAAAACTCACTGATCTGAGGGGTCTTCCCCCCTGGGTGTGGGGGGTAAGGGTTTTTTCTGCTCCAATCTCATTTTTTCTGACTTCCAATCTCATCTTGAATTCCTTCACAGTTTTGCAAGCCCCAGTATAGACTACTGCCACTACACAATTCTAAAAATTAAAAATTCCAGTGTAAAAACCTTTTAACTTGGAAGTAAGGTTAAGAAACATATCACTTCAGAGAACAATCATTAAGAGAATACAGAAGTTTCCTTTAAAATAAATACACTACACACACAGAAATTACAGTGCCTATAAATGTGATGTATCAGAAGAGACACCAACAACTTAAAAAAAATCACACTTGTCTCACTTTTTTTATATCTCATATGAGCAACACCTAAGATTACAATAAATGAAAAAGGGAAAAAATAGGGGTTTTTTTCAGTTTGATTTATATATTTGACAACACAACACAAAGTCAGTTTTTTTGTTTTCCCACTGGTTTGTGTGGGTTTTAGACATAGCCACTTTGGAACGAAATTCTTTACAAAATAAAAGTGACTGTAAAGCCAAAAAAAACCTGACTCAATTTCAAGTTCACTGTTTAAAAATAAACCAGGAAATTAGGGAAAAGTCCCCTAATTCTGTCCACTTATCACCTTCCTAAACATAACCAGAAACATATAACAACATGATTCTCAAAGAATACTGGTTTATTACTATTAGTAAAGTTTTTGTTATGTTTCAGTTTTGCACACTGCTACATCAGAGATACATCTGCGTTTGCGTTTTACAACACAAACTCCCATGATACTTGGTTTCTTTAAGACCACGCCAGAGCACTGCAGAATCCAAGAACCTTGCCACAGACGTTAAGTCAAGCTTGCCACGTAATACACAGGGTCTTGACTACAGAACACTTACCACATTCCATGTACGAGCAAAATGCTACCATATTTAAAGATATCTTAGGCCAGGTCTGCACTGCAAACATACATTGGTATACCAAAGTCACTCAGGCGTGTGAAAAATCCACACCCCTGAGCGATGCAGTTATACTGACCTAACCTCCAGCGTACACAGAACTATGACAACAGGAGGGCTTTTCCTGTTAACATAATGACCACCTCTCATGGAGGTGGATTAACTACACCATCAGGAGAAGCTCTCCTGTTAACATAGCAGCGGCTCCACTGAAGCACTACAGTGGCAGAGCTACACTGGGGCAGCTGTGCCACTGCAGCTTTTTAAGTGCAGACATGCCCTTAAACAGCTTAAACAACTGCTTTAAAAGCTTCCAGAAAGGGTTCAGAATTTTGGAAATTTAGTTGTATACAATCTACCTGAAATGAAAAATAGGAGTTTAACTGTATGTTTATATGCTTTCCATTTTTATTTTTAAAGGAAACTACAATGTTCTCTTAAGCTTTGTTTTTCTCTGAATTTTAACTCCAGGTAATCAGACGTTTGGTTTGTTTGTTGGTTTTTATTTGTTTGTTTTTAAACTGGCCTGGAAATCCTCCTCCTAAAATCAGCATGTTTCACTTCCTCAGGGTGAATGCAAGATAATGGAAAAGATGCTTACCAAAACATTTTTAAGAGATTATCAGAGAACAAATTGGGTTTATAAAAATAAGATTTGGAGCCAGTACCATGAGAACATCAATCCAAACCTGGGGGTATTTTCAATCTGCACATAATTTTATCTCTTGATGCCTACAAAGCATTTGACAGTGTTGAATGGAAGAAATAGTTCTATACACATGCCATAGTTTGTTTTGAGAGGTGTACTATTAAATTATTAACATCTAGACTTTTATTTCAGCCTAGACAAGTTTATTTTGGTCAGCATCTATAAAAAATATTGCAACTTACTGTGTAAGAAGTTCAGAGTTAAGGAGGTAGTATTGAACTTTATGTAGATTTATACACTTGTGTACACTAAGAATCCTTCCTTTTCTCTCCTCTAATTAAAAACTGTACTACAGAAGTTTGGCAAGATGTTCCATAAAATTATACCAATTTTGAATGTGCATGGATGAATAAGCGTTTGTAATATCTGGAATCACCATCTCAAGAGATGAAAGAGATTTAATCACCTGTTATGGACAAACTAAACATAGGAACTGCCATCCCAGCTCAGACCATGAGTCCATCAAGTCCAGAATCCAGTTTCTAGTGATGGCCAGTAACAGCTGCTTCAGAGGATAGTGCTAGAAATTCATGAGAATACCTAACTTCCAGCACCTCTTTCTCCAAATTACCCCCCCAAAAAAGTACTTAAGGATACAATGTGTGGTCTTTTAGTATACAGTGACAATGTAGGGTTTTTGTGTATGATTTTTCATTTTTATTTTCATTCCATAAGATTTTTTTGAAAGTGCTGTTGCCTCGGAAGGTTGAGAATGGGAACAGACAATGAATGGGGAAAGGAGAGAGAGAGAGACAGGAAGGAACTGAGCGTACTGAAGGCAAATTGAGTGGGGGAAGGAGAGAGTGACGATAGAGGAGCTCTGAAAGAAGGGTGAAGGTGTTAATTAGGGAACCAGGACAGAGAGGTGCCCTTTCATTCCTAGTCTGGGACCATTTGGGAGAGAAAGAAACTGTGGGAGGCCACACAGGGAGAGCTGGACGTGGAACAGGGGGATTCCTGGAGGAGGTGTTGCTGGGAGATCAGGGAGTGAAAAGGGCAGGTGCTAAAGGTTACTGGGGAAGGTGCTGCATGCTGCTGAGGGAAGGAAGGGGGAGGTGTCAGGATTGGAGGCTGCAGAGGGCCAGGTAGGGGCTTGAAGCATTGGTGTGGGAGTGCTGAGACACAAATAGCTGTCTTGAGCTATTTATAGCTCAGCCAGCACACAGAGGGAGCAATGGGAGCATATTTCTTCTTTCATATGCATCACAAGTCAGTATCTAGACTGTTCAGCCATCTAACTGCTGCATCATCCAGGGTAGCAAGGTGTTGTAGTCCACCTTCCAATCTTCTAATTGTGCACTTCACCCCCACTGTCTGTATTGCTGCCTCACAGTCACACTATCAAGACTGGGCTAAGCCAATTTCTGCATTATGACAGTCACTCTGGCAGTTCCAGTCAACGGTCTATTAATCTTAGCCCAGGATCTGCATCCCAGGTTTCAAACAGGTGAATATAAATTATGGCTTTTGAAATTCTTCAGCATGCCTGTCTAGCTATCCCACGGTTGTTTCAACTCCTTGAAGACATAGTTGACAGCCCTGATATGCTGACATGCCTATAGCCTTCTTGTAAGATGCCCCAGGAGTAGCATAATGTGAAACACAAGTAAACAAAATGCTGAACACAGGCAGGGAGGGTACTGTGGAGATGGCACTTCCCCACTCCCGCCCATGACAGGCCTGACACTACCACCTACATGTGTGGGGCTAAAGACTATCAGCAGACAAGTACAGCAGCATCTGAACTTTGCAGCCTATACAAGGATCCCATTGATACAAAGTTGTGACAAAGAGGAGAGTGAGGACTGGTGTTTCAGACCCAAAGCCTGGGAGGCAATGCAGTGTTCTGTTTCCATAATGGACAGATGAATGAGAACTCTAAGCTGTACAGTGCTCCCTCACACCATCAACTCATTTCAAACAGAACTGTAACATGTAAATTAAATAGAGAGGAAAGATGATGACTGGTTAAGCCACCTCTGTCGTCACTGTGACACTACTTAAGAATAACTTGAGTTGCTGAATGGGCCCCAAAGTTAAAAGCAAGTTAAACAATTATTGGTTTCAGAGTAGCAGCCGTGTTAGTCTGTATTCGCAAAAAGAAAAGGAGTACCTGTGGCACCTTAGAGACTAACCAATTTATCTGAGCATAAGCTTTCGTGAGCTACAGCTCACTTCATCAGATGCATAAAGATGAAGTGAGCTGTAGCTCACGAAAGCTTATGCTCAAATAAATTGGTTAGTCTCTAAGGTGACACAAGTACTCCTTTTCTTTAAACAATTATTGTTAATAACTGCTTGATATCAGTTTACTTTCTTCAAGTGTGCCTATTCCCAGAATATTCAAATGTGTTTCAACCTTCTAAAAAGTTTAATAGGTTAATAATATGCCATTGTTAGCTAGAGGGGCCCGAACAAACATAAGACTCAAAGGAAATGCCTTTTACATTTAAGACACCATTTTTACCCTGTTATATGTGAAAAATTAAATACAATCCTAACTATGGCACCACAATCAGACCTCTCTATAATAACATGAATAGCTGATATAGTGATTTTTTTAGTACTATAGTGTATATCAGCTATTCATGTTATTATAGAGAGGTCTGATTGTGGTGCCATAGTTAAGATTGTATTTAATTTTTCACATATAACAGGGTAAAAATGGTGTCTTAAATGTAAAAGGCATTTCCTTTGAGTCTTATGTTTGTTCGGGCCCCTCTAGCTAACAATGGCATATTATTAACCTATTAAACTTTTTAGAAGGTTGAAACACATTTGAATATTCTGGGAATAGGCACACTTGAAGAAAGTAAACTGATATCAAGCAGTTATTAACAATAATTGTTTAAAGAAAAGGAGTACTTGTGTCACCTTAGAGACTAACCAATTTATTTGAGCATAAGCTTTCGTGAGCTACAGCTCACTTCATCTTTATGCATCTGATGAAGTGAGCTGTAGCTCACGAAAGCTTATGCTCAGATAAATTGGTTAGTCTCTAAGGTGCCACAGGTACTCCTTTTCTTTAAACAATTATTGTTAATAACTGCTTGATATCAGTTTACTTTCTTCAAGTGTGCCTATTCCCAGAATATTCAAATGTGTTTCAACCTTCTAAAAAGTTTAATAGGTTAATAATATGCCATTGTTAGCTAGAGGGGCCCGAACAAACATAAGACTCAAAGGAAATGCCTTTTACATTTAAGACACCATTTTTACCCTGTTATATGTGAAAAATTAAATACAATCTTAACTATGGCACCACAATCAGACCTCTCTATAATAACATGAATAGCTGATATACACTATAGTACTAAAAAAATCACTATGAGTTTCCATGTCAAGAAAAGGACATTTAAAAACCTGCAGGGTACTAAGAGACTGCAAAAGATGAGAAATTTAAATCAACTAGAAGAGGAGACTATATAATTCCAAGTGTAAACAAATGAAGCTCAGATTATAAATACATTTTTAGCAAGAATTTCAGGGCTAAGAGAACAGACTGTAATTAGACCTCAAGGACAACCATCATGCAGGGTATCTTATATCTAAAGGTCACTCACCGCTACGGTTGCCAACTTTCTATTGGCACAAAACTGAACACCCTAGCCCCGCCCCTTCTCTGAGCCCCCTCTTCCCTGAGGCCCCGCCCCCATTCACTAGAGTCTCACTCCCTCAGTGGCTCACTCTACCCTCCCCTCACTTTCACTGGGCTGGAGCAGGAGTGCGGGGGGGGTGAGGGCTCTAAATGGGGGTGCAGGCTCTGGAGTGGGGCCAGAAATTAGGGGTTCAGGGTGCGGGAGGCGGCTCCAGGCTGGGGCAGGGAGTTTGGGTGTAGGAGGGGGTGCGGGTTCCCACTGGGGGTGCGGGATGAGGTGTTTGGGGTGCAGGAGGGGGCTCCAGGATGGGGGGTGGGGCCAAGGGATTCAGAATGCGGGAGGGGGCTGCAGGCTGAGGCAGGGGGTTGGTGTGTGGGAGGGGTGAGGGCTCTGGGCTGGGGCTGCTGGCTCTGGGGTGCAGGAGGGAGCTCCAGGCTGGGGCCAAGGGATTCGGAGTGCAGGAGAGGGCTGCGGGTTGAGGCAGGGGTGCAGGAGGAGGTGAGGGCTCTGGGGTGGGGCTGGGGATGTGGGTTTCAGGGTGTGGGAGGGGGCTCTGCGCTGGGGCAGAGGGTTGAGGTGCAGGAGGGAGTGAGGGCTCTGGGCTGGGCCCGGGGATGAGGGGTTTCGAGTACAGAAGGGGGCTCCGGGCTTGGGGGGACTCAGGGCTGGGGCAGGAGGTTGGGATGCAGAAGGGGGTATAGGCTCTGTGCTGGGGGTGGGGGATTTGGGGTGGGGCCAGGGATGAGGGGTTTGGGCTGCAGGAGAGGGCTCCGGGTTTGGGGGGGCTCAGGGCTGGAGGGTTGGAGCATGGGCGTACCTTGGGCAGCTCCCAGTCTGCAGCACCGCGGTGCTACCTGTCCTGGCTCCCTGCTGCACCCCGGAAGCAGCCAGCAGGTCTGGCTCCTAGGCAGAGGGGAGGGAGCAGGAGACTCCACGGCACGCACTGCTCTCACCCGCAAGCCCCCCCAGTTCCCAGTGGCTGGGAACAAAGCTGGTGCTTGAGGCAGGGGCAGCATGCGGAGCCCCGTGGCTTCCCCCACTAGGAGCTGGACCTGCTGTCCACTTCCAGAGCACAGCACGGTGCCCCAGGACAGGTAGACTTTTAACGGCCAACTGGCGGTGCCGCTAGGGTCCCTTTTCGACGAGGTGTTCCGGACAAAAACTGGAGACCTGGTCACTCTACTCACTACACAAGTGCAAAATCAAATTGTAGTTAAAAACATTCATTTAAAAAAATTATTATAAACCTAGAAGAACGTAAACAATCACAAAATAGTCAAATAAACAAAACACAAATGTAGATATTAAAGAGACATTACAATTTTAAAGATGTTAAATTGTGATAACAGCAATTTTGAATATATGGAAGCTAGTGATTAAGCTACACCGATAGATTAATATTTATGCAGGGACAGAACCTACCTACCTACAAGATAGAAAACTGTAAAAAAAAATTGTGTCTTCCTTTTTATATACAGACTGAATAGAGAGAACTGAAAATTGTGAGCTATGTTAAAAAGCATAAAGGCAATAACATCGGCCTCAGAGCATACATATAATTGTGTTGTGCATACAGAATTATAGTCTTGTTCAAGCAGTGAACTGGACAGGCCTTCAGGCAGCACATGTTTTGTACGTATACACAAATTGAAAACTATTTATTTTAATTTGTTTTCTCTCTTTTGTTATTGATGGTAAACAAACACAAATGTAGGCACTGTGTTGGCAAAGATCCTTCTCTGGTATATAAGAAAGGCCTGAAAAGTTGAAAACTAAACTCTGCTTTTTTCCCTTCCTATTAAAAATATGAGACGTATTAAGGTTCTCTTCCCGTTTTTTGTTAGAGGAATTCTTAAATGTTTAAGACTTGGGCATTGGCAGCTATCTCAGCCCTCACAGGAGCAGAAGTATTGAATTCTAAAAGGACACTGTCAACTTCATGTTGTCAGTGTAAGTAGTTTCAGGTATTATACGTGCCCCCAAATCCTCCTGCAAACTTTTGTGATTTTACACTCAGATTTTCCTATCTACTTAAAAAAGTCTCACTCTTCCATGTTGCTGTGTGAACGATCCATGCAAATGACATGGGAAACAGATTATACACAAAGTACTGTCAAATATATATAAACTATAGTGAAAATATATTCTCTATTTCAAACTCAAATGTTATCGACACATGCTGAAGTATGGAAATGTACAGTGAATATACCCGAACAACTATAATTCTTCCCTGTAGTGACACAATGCAACAGCCATATGATTAACGCATTTCAGTATTTGTGGTCCCAAATGAGATTAAGCTGATTTTTAAAGACATACATTACCAGCCCTCAACCCCCAACACGTCACTAAAAAGAATCACAGAACTGGAAGGGACCTTGAGAGGTCATCCTGTCCAGTCCCCTGCACTCAAGGCAGGACTAAGTATTATCTAGACCATCCCTGACAGTTGTTTGTCCAACCTGCTCTTAAAAATCCCCAATGATGGAGATTCCACAACCTCCCTAGGCAATTTATTCCAGTGCTTAACCACTTTGACAGGAGGTTTTTCCTAATGTCCAACCTAAACTGCCCTTGCTGAAATTTAAGCCCACTGCTTCTTGTCCTATCCTCAGAGGTTAAGAACAATTTTTCTCCCTCCTCCTTGTAACATCCTTTTATGTACTTGAAAACTATTATCACATCCCCTCAGTCTTCTCTTCTCCAGACTAATAAACCCAATTTTTTCAATCTTCCCTCATACGTCATGTTTTCTAGACCTTTAATCATTTTTGTTACTCTTCTCTGGACTTTCTCCAATTTGTTCACATCTTTCCTGAAATGTGGCACCCAGAACTGGACACAATACTCCAGTTGAGGCCTAATCAGCGCGGAGTAGAGCGGAAGAATTACTTCTCATGTCTTCCTTACAATTCTCCTGCTAATACATCCTAGAATGATGTTTGCTTTTTTTGCAACAGCATTACACTGTTAACTCATATTTAGCTTGTGATCCACTATGACGCCCAGATCCCTTTCTGCAGTACTCCTAGGCAGTCATTTCCCATTTTGTATGTGTGCAACTGATTGTTCCTTCCTAAATGGAGTGCTTTGCATTTGTCCTTATTGACTTTCATCCTATTTACTTCAGACTATTTCTCCAGTTTGTCCAGATCATTTTGAATTTTAATCCTATCCTCCCAAGCACTTGCAACCCCTCCCAGCTTGGTATAATCCGCAAACTTTGTAAGTGTAGTCTCTATGCCATTATCTAAATCATTGATGAAGATATTGAACAGAACTGGACCCAGAACCGATCCCTGGAGGACCCCACTCGTTATGCCCTTCCAGCATGATTGTGAACCACTGATAACTACTTTCTGGGAACGAGTTTCCAACCAGTTATGCACCCACCTTATAGTAGCTCCATCTAAGTTGTACTTCCCTAGTTTGTTTATGAGAAGGTCATGCGAGACCATATCAAAAGCCTTACTAAAGTCAAGATATACCACATCATCTGCTTCTCCGCATCCACAAGGCTTGTTACCCTGTCAAAGAAAGCTATCAGGTTGGTTTGACACGATTTGTTCTTGACAAATCCATGCTGACTGTTATTTATCACCTTATTATCTTCTAGGTGTTTGCAAATTGATTGTTTATTTATTTGCTCCATTATCTTTCCGGGTACAGAAGTTAAGCTGAATGGTCTGTTGTCCAAGTTGTCCTTATTTCTCTTTTTATAGATGGGCACTATATTTGCCCTTTTCCAGTATTCTAAAATGTCTCCCATCTTCCATGACTTTTCAAAGATAATTGCTAATGGCTCAGATATCTCCTCAGTCAGCTCCTTGAGTATTCTAGGATGCATTTCATCAGGTTCAGGTGATTTGAAGACATCTAACTTGTCTAAGTAATTTTTGACTGTTCTTTCCCTATTTTAGACTCTGATCCTACCTCATTTTCACTAGCATTCACTATGTTAGACGTCCAATCGCCACCAACCTTCTTGGTGAAAACCGAAACAAAGAAGTCATTAAGCACCTCTGCCATTTCCACATATGGTAGCATTGGGGTTGTTTGGGTGCCTTAACTATATATTTCAGTGACATAACATGTTTGACAGGTTTCAGAGTGGTAGCCGTGTTAGTCTGTAACAGCAAAAACAACGAGGAGTCCTTGTGACACCTTAGAGACTAGCAAATTTATTTGGGAATAAGCTTTTGTGGGCTAGAGCCCACTTCATCGGAAATACATGTTTGAATTTCCTTTAAATTAAATCCTAACTCTGCGTTTCATGCATATATAATACTTGGGATAGAGATAACTGCTACATCCCTGTAAGATATTTTACCCTAAATTTCTGATATGTATTCTCAACTCTTAACTCTATCTTAACAACTTTTTTTGTATTAAAAACGTCATACGCGAATAGCAAACAAGAAGCCCAATGAAAATATTACCATACAATGTAATGATCTGATTATATGAAGTATTAATTTTTTTATATTAACTTTTATGGCAATATTCACCAGTATACTGTATAGCTGTTTTATGTCACTCTGGAGCAGCACAAAGCAGCAGAACATACTTGCCAGATCGCTGGCATTTACAACTACTTTGCATTGCCACAGTGCAAACCAGCTGCACTGCAGATCCCAGTTTCTCCTTAGCGCCTGTCCTCCAAAAATCCCCCAACTCTTGCACCTCCCTACATTTCACAGCACATACCATCCAACTTCTCCCTCCTCCTTGTATCTCACACTCCCTTGCACACATGCAACACACCAGTTCCCCCCCCTTCCTGTTCCACTCACCCTTCCACATATACACCTTGTTTCCCCTCCTACCGTCTGCTGAGGAGATCTGGTGCAACAGGTAGCCTTTCAAAATACATATATAGGATTCAGTTTTGTTTATTTTTCTGCCATTAGTTTTTGAAACTGAAAGTTTAGATATCAGCAGAGGCTGGTATATAAAAATCTCCTCCTCCAGAAAAATTTCAAAACTGGTGCCACCTCCAATGATTCTCAGCTGGACTGAGGTCATAGCTGCCCTCAGGTAAAATGCCTTCTTTCAAAACGGCCACAGCCTCACAATGTTTTCAGGGAGAGTTAAGCAAGTAGTCTGTGTCCTCTGTCCTACTAAGAACAACTGGAAATGGCAGCTACCATGAAAGAGGGCAGTTCTAGGTGGAATTATTTTAAGTAGAACATAGCCAGGAATAAAACAGGAAGCCGGGGGATAGAATGAAGAATGGGGAGAGCACAGAAATTAGGAGAGAAAGCGAGGCAAAGGAAAAACATACGCATAGAAAAATAAAAGAAAACTCTGAAAGAGAAGACAGACAAGAGGAGAACAATGAACAAGGTAGGCCACAGATCAGGGAAAAATAAAAAAGAGAAAGCGGGAACTACATATACAGGGTAGAAAATATAGGAAAGAAAGGGGTAGCGACTTAAAAAAACAAGAAAGGAGATTCATAGAGGCAGATACTTCTCCCCTCCCCACAATGCCAACTTGTGGTCTGTGCACCACGTAACACAGAACACTTCCAGGCAGCCTAAAGAGATGCTTCTGTCACTGTTAGTTGAAAACACACAGGGAGACACAGCCAAATTGCTAAGTGACCTGGAGAAATTAAAGCAGTGAGGGATGAAGGCCACAGGGTAAGAACTAATCCTAATAATAAAGGGCCACATGCTCCATCCACTGAGACACGCACAGGGGAGCAAAATGAGCAGGACAAAACCCCTAAACATACAAAAATGGCAATGTCCATATGGCATAGTCTCCCTGAGACTACAGAAATTCCTCCATATAACCACCATATAACTGGTACTTCAAAAATCTGGAGGCAAGAATCCAGGGTCAGAGGCAGGATTAGGATCAAGAAATGGCTGCTCTCCAAGGCATTACCACTTTACCCATTCACATGCAAAAGTCCTGACCCAATGATTGTCTTTTAAAAGCTGCCCATCCCCAGGGTGGATAAAACTTGATACAATTAATTTAAAACATTTTAAATTTAAATTAAATAAGTCACCAAGACCAGATGATATTCACCCAAGAGTTCTGAAGGAACTCAAATATTAAATTGAAGAACTCCTAACTGTGATACGCAGCCTACTGCCTAAATCAGCCTCTGGTACCAGATGACTGGAGGACAGCTAAAATAACGCCAATTTTTTAAAAAGGCTCCAGAGGGGATACCAGCATTTATAGTATTGTTAGGTAAGACTAACTTCAGTACAGTAGAACCTCAGAGCTATGAACACCAGAGTTACAAACTGACCGGTCAACCACACACCCCATTTAGAACCAAAAGTACACAAACAGGTAGCAGCAGAGACAAAAAGAAAGCAAATACAGCACAGTAATGTATTAAACATAAATTACTAAAAAATAAAGGGAAAGTTTAAAAACAAAAGATCTGACACGGTAAGGAAACTGTTTCTGTGGGCTCCTCGCTATTTTTGCTGATACAGACTAACATGGCTACCACTCTGAAACCTTTTAGAGTAGCAGCCGTGTTAGTCTGTCTCCACAAAAAGAAAAGGAGTACTTGTGGCACCTTAGTCTCTAAGGTACCACAAGTACTCTGAAACCTGTTTCTGTGGTTATTTCATTTAAATTAAGATGGTTAAAAGCAGCACTTTTCTTCTGCATAGTAAAGTTTCAAAGCTATCTTAAGTCAATGTTCAGTTATACATTTTTGGAAGAACTATAATGTTTTGTTCAGAGTTACGAACATTTCAGAGTTATGAACAACCTCCATTCCCAAGGTATTTGTAACTCTGAGGTTCTACTGTACCAGGCAAATTCCATTACCTCCGTGACTAAACGTAGCCTTAAAGATGTTCCACTTAGAGAAGATTCAATTAAGGGGCATGTGATAGAGCAGTGGTTCTCAACCAGGGGTACGTGTACCCCTGGGAGTACACAGGTCGTCCAGGGGGTATATCAACTCATCTAAACATTTGCTTAAGTTTTACAACAGACTACACAAAAAACACTAGCCAAGTCAGTACAAACTAAAATTTCATACATTGACTTGTATATACTGCTCTATATGCTATATCCAGAAATGTAAGTAAAATATTTAAATTCCAATCCATTTATTATTATAGGGTTATAGGGTAAAAATGAGCAAATAAACAATTTTTAGTGTACTGTGACACTTTCGGATTTTTATGTCTAGTTTGTAAGGAAGTCGTTTTAAAGTGAAGTGAAACTTGGAGCATGCAAGAGCAATCAGACACCTGAAAGGGGTACAATAGTCTGGAAAGATTGAGAACCACTGTGATAGAGGTCTATAAAATCGTAAATATTGTGGAGAACATAACTAAAGAAGTGTTGATTACCCCTTCACATAATACAAAAACTAGGGGTCACCGAATGAAATTAATGGGCAGCAGGTTTAAAAAAACAAAAAGGAAGTATTTCTTCACGCAATGCAGTCAACCTGTAGAATTTGATGCCCGGGGATGCTGTGAAGACTAAAAGTAAAACTGGATTCAAAAAAGAATTAGGTAAGTTCCTGGAGGATAGGTCCATCAATAGCTATTAGCCAAGATGGTCAAGGACGCAACCCCATGGTCCAAGGTGTCCTTAAACCTCTGACTGCCAGAAGCTGGGACTGGACGATAGGGATTGGATCACTCGATGCCTGCCCTGTTCTGTTCATTGACTCTAAAGTATCTGGCACTGGCACCGTCAGAGACAGAATACTGAGCTAGACAGCCCATTGGTGTGACCCAGCATGACCATTCTTATGTTCTTAAGAATTAGAATTATGTTCTACAGGTTAAAATTTTAAAACTAAACATTTAAAATTAAATTTGAAAGTGACAACCTATATTAAGGCATAACTTACTATAATCATTAAATACAAAAAAATATTAAGCAGTATATGTTTGCTACCAAATTTTAAAGAAAATCAGGCCACTGAACTGGTGGAAATTCCTGGCTAGGCACCTGGAACCAGAGTTGGAGTTCTAAACCAGTTTTTTACAGCAATAGCCTCCTCTGCAGGTGCGGAGAGACCATTTTCTTTTCAGTTTATTCAGCTAGTTCAATTCAACGACTAGTTCAAACTAGGTTTCAGAGTAGCAGCCGTGTTAGGCTGTAACTGCAAAAAGAAAAGGAGTACTTGTGCCACCTTAGAGACTTGTATTTATTTGAGCATAAGCTTTTGTGAGCTACAGCTCACTTAGCTGTAGCTCACGAAAGCTTATGCTCAAATAAATTTCTAAGTCTCTAAGGTGCCACAAGTCCTCCTTTAGTTCAAAGTAAAGAACCCAAATGGGAGATGAAAAAGCAAAAGAGCTCGTTTTCCTCTTCCAATCTATGAATGAAAACTGGATCTGAGAAGATGAGTTCTACTACTTCTAAAATTTTGAAGGGCTTGGTGACTAGAAACAATCAGTTTAATTCATCAACTACAGATACTACTACTTTTGTTAGTTTTAAATGCAAAATGGCTGATACGAATTTTCATCCAAGGAGGTTGACACAAATCTCAAGTAAAAAATTAAGCATTGCTTAGTAAATAAGAGCTGCATCGTTCACCATCTTCTACCATAATAAAAGATGGAAAAATTAAGAATCTGAATAAAGTAAGTTAAGCTAAGTAGATGCTTAAACAAATTTATATATAGTGTAGCCTCCTGGTTAGTAAAAAGTAGTACCAAAATTTGCATGAAGGCTAAATGTAGTTGTAAATAATAAGTTTTAATGGCTATCAGCTAATATGTATAAATCGCTCTTTAGGAAAATAACTAAAAGGTACCAGTGCAAAATACAATTAAAAGCAATTAATTTAAGGTTGCCTACTTGCTGATTTAAATCGCTTTGCATTAAATCAATCCACCCTGCCCATCCTACTCTAAATCAGACAGACAACCACTCATAACATCAGGGAGATGCTGAAGCAGCAGAACTCTTACAGCAGTGGTGGGCAACCTGCGGTCCGCGGGCAGCCTGTCAGGGTAATCCGCTGGCGGGCTGCCAGACAGTTTGTTTACAACAAACTGGCCACTGCTTCCCGCAGCTCCCATTGCGGGGAACGGTGAACCACGGCCACTGGAAGCTGCAGGAGGCCATGCAAATGTAAACAAACTGTCTGGTGGCCAGCCAGCAGATTACCCTGACAGGCCATACGTTGCCCACCACTGTCTTACAGGAATCAATGTTGTAATGAGCTGCACGGTCAGGAACTTTTATGGAAGTACAACACACCTGGCACATGTCTCAGGATCTGCTTGGAACATCCACAAGTTTAAAGACACCAAACCCACTTCTTGTTAAACAGAGTGAAAATCAAACACCCCACAAAAAGTTGGAAGAAAACTTCTTGAGTGGGAACTTTCCTATACAGGAAATTATTTGGTCTCAAGTTCAACACTAGCAGAAGTGACAAAGGGACATCCATAATAATATTAAAGCTATTTTATCTTGTCTCCTTAATTCTATTTGAATAATTTACTCATATAACCAAGAAGGGCTGTTACTGTAGAGACTGTGCAGAATCATGATCAGGTATATGGAAAAAAGGTGGCCCATCAAAATACTTCTATCTTAAAAAGATCCACAACATGAAGAAGTTTGAGAGTCACTGCTATAATGTGATTTCCCCAATACCATTTTCTACTATAAGAAATGTATCCCAAGATTACATCATAATACTCATTATATACAAGAGAAAGGTTGTAGTAACTGCTTGTATTTGGTTCATAACACGATAAAACTGAGCAGAATTGGATTTACATAACTAATCTTCAGCATTAATAATAGACTGGTTTGCGTAATGGGAAAGAACTATCTTCAGTAGTATAAATCAGACAAATTTCAGGACAAAAGAAAAAACAGTGTTATTTTAGATAAGACCAAATAATGGCAAACTCTGAAAGTTGCATGCACAAAAAATTAATGACAGGTTTCAGAGTAGCAGCCGTGTTAGTCTGTATCTGCAAAAAGGAGGACTTGTGGCACCTCAGAGACTAACAAATTTATTTGAGCATAAGCTTTCGTGAGCTACAGCTCACTTCATCGGATGCATTCAGTGAACGCTCACGAAAGCTTGTCTCAAATAAATTTGTTAGTCTCTAAGGTGCCACAAGTCCTCCTTTTCTTTTTACAAAAAACTAAGGCAGCTTTCTAATTTTGGAAACCTCTTTAAGCTAGAATTCTTACCAATTATAGAGTGCTTTTCATCTTCAAAGTGCTTTACAATTACAAACATTAACGTGAAAGTTTAGACATTATCTTTTACTCTCACCTTAGTTTTTGCTTTTTAAAGTTATTGTTTTCATTTATTATGTCAGTTTTATTAAGGGGGAGGGGGTCTCTCTTGCCATTTTACTTTTATGTTTCTTCTTCTTTCCTGATTATTCTCACCTACTCAGAGCCAGGCTCTACAAAGCTCACAGTCACAAGCAACCCCTGGAGAGGGATCTATTAATGTAAAAAGAACAAGGACAACTTGTGGCACCTTAGAGACTAACAAATTTATTAGCGCATATGCTTTCGTGGGCTAAAACCCACTTCATCCTTCTTCTTTTTGCTGATACAGACTAACACGGCTACCGCTCTGAAACCTATTAATGTAAAGAACCTATTTTCATTTTTTAAAAATTGCTAGCCTGTCCCCTTACAACGAATACCTACCTTATGTTTTCACGGCTATGTAAATTGATTGCTAGTTTTTAAAGAAAAGCAGCAGGGCTCCACTTCTCCCACAGTTGCACTAACACACTTTTTATATAAAAGTGAGTCAGTTATCCCAACAAATCCACCCCACAATCTTCTGGAAGGTTCTGCACATAGAGACGTGATAATGGTGGACAGGAAACAATTTAATTTGGCCACAATAGATACAGCAAAATGTTTTACAGGCCTCTCCAAAACTACAAAGGCTGGCTCTAGACAAGTAAGATCATTAACTTCCAAATTTAATGATAACCACTGAATGACTAGGAGAGGTGTAGCAGGATTCTGCCTACAACAGTTGCAAAACAAGTACTCTGTATTTTCAGTATTTTAATTTTTTCATATTATTGGTTTGAAAGGAAATGTGTTCAATATCCACAAACAGGTCACTGGAACAGTATTTACCACACTAAATGCGAGGAAAGAGGTTGAAATTAAAATAGTTAGGTGTTAGTGATATACAACCCAGAGAAACCAACTAAGTACCATGAAATCCTTTTTAGGCTTTGTCCACACTACACAGCTTTTAGCAACACAGCCGTGTCACTAAAAGTCAGGCAGCATAGCCGCTGTTTGTCGGCACTTTTAGCAACAAATTTCCTCCACCCACAATGAACAGTGTTCGCGTTGTTGACAGAAGAGTGCTCTTGCTGACAACACGCTGTTCACACTGACACTTGCCGCAGCAAAACTTTTGTCTTTCCCGTGGGGCAGGGCGGGTTTAGCACCTCTGAATGACAAATTTTGTCGCTCAATTGCCAGTGTAGACATAGCCTTAGTGATATTTTTTTCCCATAACAGAAAATTAAACATTAAGTGTGCTGGAAAAATTTGGGATTTTTGTTCTACTTAATTGTAAGTACAGTTTTACTATGTTAAAGGTTCACTAAAAGGAGGTTTCACTGCATACAGAATGTAACTAGGATCGCCTCATCCTCCAGGAAGGTCTAGTCCTCATGCATTACTAAATATGTATTATATCCCTTCAAGAGTATTTGATAGAAGGCCAAACCAGCTGTCTTCAGTACCTAAGTTATAAAAACTAGCAAAACCCCTGAAGTTGGTTTCAAGTGTTTGATAGGTTTCTAATTTAAAAATGCATCAATTTATTTTGTAACAAATTTTGCAGACCATCTGAAAATTCTGAAGGACATGAAGCTGCCTGTAAATATTTTATGATATGCCCATCTGTTTGCTAGTTATTGTGCTGTTTGCAATATGATTACAAGACGGGGGAGGGGTTACTATCTATGCAGGAAGGGAGACAATTAGTTAATAGCAACTGCTGTGAAGTCTATCCCTGACCCCCTGATTGGCCACATAAATTGGTTTAAGCAGGTTCAAGAGACAATGGGGAAACAAATAATTTTGGAACTAATCAAAAGATAACCCCTAAAGAACAGGGGAGAGAGAGAGAGAAGCAGCAACTGCAGGGAAGGAGGCCAGATGAAGACAACACGCCAGTTACCTGAAGGAGTGCACTCAGATGTGAGAAGAAGTCAAAGGTGCAGCAAGCCCTGACCAGTGACAAGAGTAACCAAGACCAGGCCTTTGTAATGTTCGCCGAATAAGAAAGACAGCCATTGGAGTTTATAAAAAGTCACTACACTCTGTATGCCCAACTCATAAGTTTGTTTTGTTTTCTTAAAGATGCATGACTTATAAATATATTCCATTCTTAACTCTTGGAATATTACCATTTTTAGTTTGGTACCCACATGAATCCTTAGGAGTATGCACGTACAACATTTTCTGTTTTCTCCAGAGAGTTGGTACACAGTCACAGTCTACAACATAGCAGCTGTAAGTGTTATCACATCACATGCTGTAAATGTATACCAAGTATGCACATGTTTCTAGGCTCATAAGCTCTTTGAAGCAGGGACCATTTATTTCAAAATGTTTGTACAATGCCTAGCAAAACAGGGTATTACACAGCTAAGTTTGACATGCTTAAATGTAGCACTTACGCTTTGTATTTTAAAAAAGAATTACGCTGATCAGTACCGTTCATGAAAAACTACAATTTTTTTTATATTATGGGCCCCATATTGCTACATTTACTCAAATTGAGTAGTATTTACTCATGTGTAGACCCATTGACAAATGCTATAGGTTACAGAATCAAGCCTAAGGACCTGAAATCCTGCAGTGAGCGCTCTCTGTGCAGACAGATCCCTGTACCAATATAGAGGTCATTGCTGGACTGGGGCTCCAATTCTGCAAACACTTATGCACATGCTTTATCACACTGAAGTCAAACAGGACTACTAATGTGCTTAAAGATAAGCTTGTGCATAAGTATTTGCACTATCAGACCCTAAATTGGTAAAATTCATCTTTCTGTCCTTCCCTAAGCAGGCACGGCTCTATGAACAAAAAAGGGAATTCCTATGTGCTCTCAACAGAGCATCGAGGCTCAGCAGTCTGCTTCTCTGTTGAATCTCCTGTAATACAAACAATTCCAGATAATTACATCATGAATTTTTAAGTAAATAAAGACAAAAGGCAGAAGTATTTTTGCGTGGAGGTTATGATGTATAATAACTGCCCTCTAACAGTGAAGCAAGATGATGCCGTTGAACTTCAGTTTACATTCTTGGATCTCTGTCAAGATACTAATTCAGTAGTTTTAGTACAGTTAAGAGGCAACCCCAAATGCTCAGCAGACAGGAAAGAAAATTGCTAGGAGTCTCTGGCTCACACATTTTGGCTATTATTCTTATGATGATTTTTCAAAATGAGGAGTGCAATGATTTTTTTGGTGCATATAAATTAAAAATTCATGTAAATAATGCAAGGGCTCTAAAGTAAAGCTATACAAATAAAGATATTAATAATAAAGCTAAGACTCCCTCTTTAATTCACTCTATTACATTTAGGTTTTCCAGGTAGCTTATATATAGCACCACCAGTATTTTAACGTCTAAACACAAAAAATTATATTCAGCCTTATTACAACTGACATTGTTTCTGTGTGTTTAAGACAGGCTTTTTATGTTGTTTGAACAGAGTTTATAGAGGTTAAATGTAAGACAACAGTGAAGCATAATTTTCCCCAGGAAATTAACTACCAAAGTCATCTTCCCTTTTCAAATTTAAGAATAGCAAAATCACATCATTAATATATACAGAACCTACTACCCTATTTACAGATAAGCCACTCTTAAAAAGCAAAGGCATACATCAAACACTTATCTTTAATTAATGATCAAATTATCTGAACCCCAATTAAAAAATGGTTTCCAAACTAGATTAATTATAGAAATCAAGTAACATTAGGCTTCACACATTGAAATGTATGTTTTATTCCAGCCTAAAATATTAACATTCAATGTTAATCAACATTCAACAGACCAATCTTTATTAAACTTATGCATTGAAGCCATCAGGCCACTACCAAATGAATTCTCTCTTCCAATAAAGTTATCAGACTAATACACCACTGATAACTGAACTAGTCCTACAGTCAATCTGTTACAGATCAGCTGTTTGAAATAAACTGGCAGATCAAACACACAATCTACATTTTATCAAATTTTGCCCTACTCTCCACCCTAAATATTGTACTGGGGGAGGGATGATAGGATAGCATATGTATGCAGAATTGTTGTAGCCCTGTTGGTTCCAGATATTAGAAAGACACACAAGGTAGGTGAGGTAATATCTTTTATTGGACCAACTTCTGTTGGTAAGAGAAGCTTTCAAGCTTAAACAGAGCTGAAGTTGGTCTAATAAAAGACATTACCTCACCCTCCTTGTGTCTCAGGATAATAATGATTAACATAAGTAAACAATGCAAAACATGCACTGCTCAAAACATGATGTTAAAATTACAAACTTGACCAAACCAGCTAGTAAAGTGATTTTAACAATCAACAGTTGCCTGAGGTTAACTTGTAATCTGATTTACTCATGTCTCCAGGCCGTTAGGCCTACTGTCACTTGGGTTTATGACTAAAATATTTCTCAAAAATAGTGATGTTGATATTAGCTAAGTTGCAAGTGTTTACAGCAAGAAAAAAGGGGGCACTAAAACACATGTAAACAGAGAGAGATATGTATCTATGTATTTTAAAACTGAACAACCCCTGTGATCAGGCTTCCCAGGAGTTAAAAAGGGAATGAGTCCTAAGGCAGTACTTGTAAAATGCTCTACATTTCACTCCATAACAATAAGATCTGCCTCTAAACTGTGTATACATTAATATCTAAATGGCGTTTATTAAATGTAAACCTTTTCAAACTTGCTTCTAGTCACAGATTTAGACAGATACGTTTATTAAACGACCCAGCATCTCCATACCAAAGGTATTTGATGAAGTTGCTTTATTTATTAAGCACTGCCTACGTACACAACATTACAAAACACGGAAGAGATACTGGGCCTGCCCCCGACAGCTTAGCTGGAACCGGTTCCAACAGATGCCCAAGGCCTGCTGCACAGGAGGTGAAAGATGCTTTGTACCGGATTGGGCTGGGGTGGGGTGAAGGGCCTACCCCCAGGGCTACAAGCGTGCGGGGGGGCCCCCAAGGTAACTCCCACTTGTGATGCGGAAACTTTGGAAGGAGGCAAGAGCCAAGTCTCAAGATCTGAAACACCAGGGAGCTCGCCGGCCCAAGAAACCGTTTCAAAGCAGGGACAGACGCGTGTCAGGGCCGGGTCCCCCGCAGCCAGCCCCGTCTGCAAATAGCGACACAAGACTGTTGCCCAGCCGAGGACCTCACTCTAAGGGTGGGGGGGCGGATCATCCGCCCAACCAGAGCCGCCTTGCCTGCTCACAGGGACCCTGCCCAGGCCTGGCCTCCAGCTCCTCAGCCACGGGAGCAGCTCGCAGCTCTTCGCCCGGCAGCGCTAGGCCTCGCTGCGGCTTCCCAGGCCGCGATGGAAGGAGCGGACTCGGCGGCCCCGGGAGGGGCCCTTGGGGGAGGCCCAGCAGCGTTACAAGGAGGCGCGACCTCGCTGCACTGAGGGGCCCAGGCGGGGAGAGTTGTGACCCCGCCCGGGGCCCAGCCGGACGGATGGTCCCTACCCCGTACGGAGGGGTCTCCTCAGCCCACCCCCGCTCTCCAGGAGGCCCAGCCGGGCGGGAAGGCCGTTATACCCCGGCGGGGGGTCCCGGCCGGGCGAGGGGGCGGCCGCACTTACTCTCATTTAACACCTCCAGCAGCTCGGCGCAGCTCTCACACATTGTTCATTAACAGCAGCAGCCGCCGCCGCCGCCTCCTCCCGACCATTGATTGATCCACTCGGTGCTGATTGATGATTGATGGGGGGCCGGGCGGGGGGAGAGGGGCCGGCCTGGGATCCGGGCGGGGGGAGGGGGCGGCTGATCAATGCAAATGAGCCTGTGGCGGCGGCGGCGGCGGCGGCGGGGAGGAGAAGCCGAGTCACTCACTGGCTCCCAGGGACTCCACACGCCGCCATTTTGCTGTGGGGGAAGGAGGAGGGGGGCAGGGCGCTCGGGCTCAGCTCGGCTATTTCCGACCAGGCAGGGGACGGAGGCAGCCGAGTCCCGCCGCCCTCGCCCCTCCCTCCGGGGCCGGCCCTCTACCCCTCCCACCCCGGACGGAGCGCGGGGGGGGGCGGAAGTCGGGGCCGGAAGCGTAAAATGGCGTCGGCTGCAGCTGCTCCTGGCTCAGGCTGCCCCTCCCCCACCCGACTATCAGCCGAGTGCCAGAGCAGGGGGGGCTCCCTATAACCCCCCCCACACCCGAATGCCAGTGCACGCGGGGGGGCTCCCCTCAACTCCCTCTCCCCCACCCGAGTGCCCTCTATGGCTTCATTGAAGAGCGAGTTGCTCTGCCAAACGCACTGCCTGCCTGGAGCCCTTTAATTTCACGATTCTTACTCCTGTCATCAGTGAGAAATCTAACATTTTTAGAAAAAAGTCAGTCTTTGGAACAATATTTTATTTCTTTAACACTTCAAAAAACTTTTTTTAAAAGAAACGTAAAGTTTACACGGGAATCTAGTACTGACATCTTGCCTTTGCAGCTACCCATGTGCAGTCACTTGCCCTAATCACATATTCAGCCTAAATCTGTCAACCCACGCGTTCATTTAAGACATGACTTTTCAGATAAACCTTGCAGTTTTCAATACCTGAAGAGGGCACCTATAGCCTAAATGTACCTTTACCAAAACGTACGTCTATTGCAGATATCACATGGTCTGCTTTGACTGCTCTTTCCCAAAACCCAGTATTTTCTACATTTTAAAAACTGCTTTTTCATTCATGTTGTACCACCCCATGGTGAAGTAGTGTATTGTTCTACATAGATTTACATAGCCTGTGAATATCGGTTATGTGCCAAAGAATAGATGCAATGCAAAAGTTGGGAGTTTGTGGGCCCCACTCTGCTTGTTGACATATATGACCATTGCCATGTTGGAGAGCAGTTGGACAGAGCAGGAGTAGAGGAGTTGAAGGCCAGGCAAATGGTGTGGAGTTTGAGGACATTGATGTGCATTCTCACTTCCCTAAGCAATCAGAGGCCCTGGGCCCTGTGGCTTTCCCCATGCACTCTCCAAAATGCCTAAATCAGTGAGCTTTGACTGGAGAGCTTGGGGAAAATCTCTGCTTGGTTACCCCACAAGTGTGCATTTGTCTCTTCATATTGAGGGAGAGGCAGACCGGATATTAAACCCATATACTGGCCAGATTTAACAAGGGTCAGATGGTACTGCTCGGGGGTCCTAGGCTGGGAAGCTGGTGATTAGAGAGCGTGCGTGTAACTGCATGTGGGTGTATCCCAACTTGTGTGAATGTTGGTGAAAGTGCAGACTGGAAGGCTTTGCAGCTTGTCACAGAAGTAGTGTGAGGGAGCCCAAGCTAGTGGATCAGGGGGCTCAGTGGTACCTCAGTTCCAGGTGGCACCCTGCAGGGAACCCATCACATGCGGTTCTCTGTGAAGGAGTCAAAAGTTTTGTCTGGAGGAACGGTGGGTGAACATAGAAGCGGTAGAAGTGGTAGACTGCAGCAGATGGCGGTGAGGTTGCTCAGGTTGGCATTGGGGGTAAGATTGGTATGTTTTTCGGGGGTGGGGGCAGGAGGAGGATTGGTTTTGCCTACAAGTTGGGCAGGGGTGTAGAGGCCCAGGGATCGGAGGGTGGCTCGGGAGTCTTTTAGGGAGTGAAGGGACTTATCAGTCTTGTCACTGAAAAGTTTGTAGTTATCGAAGAGAAGGTCTTCAAGGGTAGTCTGGACCTTCTTAGGGAAGCCGCTGGATTGTAGCGATGAGTCGCAATGGAGCACCACCCCAGAGGCCAGCGATCAGGAGGTGGTAGCTGTGGCGTCCTCTGCAGCTTGAAATGCGACATCCATGAGCAACTGAAAGTCCTGTTTCTCCAGGGGAAGGAAGTTGAGGAACTCTGAGCTTGGTATATGAACAGGAATCATACTTGGCCAGGATAGCTTGGTAACTGGTGATACAGAATTGGAGGCCCACAGAAGAGTGAATCTTACATCCGATAAGGTCAAGTTTTTTGGCTGCCTGGTCAGGGGGGATGGAGTGAAGGTGTTGTTAGGGGACACGCTCCATGACCACCAGGGAATTCAGAAGCAGGTGTTGAAAGAGAAAGTCCATATCCTTGGGCAGCACAGAGTAGTGGCATTCAGCCCGCTTTGGAGTAGATGCAGGAAGCCACTGTGTGCCAGACTGCCTGTGGAGGCTGAAGGATGGCATTAGGGATGGGTAAGGTAGTATGAGGAGGACCTGGAAGCTGAAGACTATCCAGGAACTGGTCCTGTGGGTCCTGGACATCCTCCATGGGAAGGTTGAGGACAGTGGCTACATGATGAAGAAGGGCCTGATATTGAGCATGGTCGGCTGGAGGCAAGAGAGAGGAAGGGATGAGTGCGTAGTTGGGTGAGGAAGAGGCACCAGTAGGGACCTACAGGGCCTACAGTTCCGGCAATGCCTGTGGCGTGGGCAGATCGGGCAGAGCAAGGATGTCCGAATGAGCACTGTAGGCGGTGGATGGAGAGCGTTGACGGGTAGGCAAACCATAGGTTGGCAAATTGCCCGGAAGCTGGTGGGTAGGGCTGCCATCTGGGGTGGCAATGGGCTGGCGAGAAGGCAGGATCCACATCAAAGAGTCAGTCCGAGTCTGAGGATGGTTCCGGCAGAGGCGGAACCGTTGGAGCAGCAGGAGGCAATGGAAGGTGGTCCATCAATAGGAAAGGCTCCTCAGCTGGGGACAGAGGACCAACGGTAGCCACCAGTGCAGGCCGTGGTGTGGAGCCAGCAAATGGGAGCATCAGCTCAGCCATAGCAGTCAAGGGGGACAAGTGTTCTGGTGTGCACAGAACTGAGTGGGAGAGACCGGATAGTCCCAGTGAAGTGGACAGCGGTGGAGGCAAGGGCTGGGGAGCAGTTACCAGGGCCGAGGTTGATGTTGTCGGAGCACGGTGCCTGGACTTATGCTTCGAGCGAGACTTCAGGCACAGCTCAGGGAGGAAACGCTGCACTTGTGGGTGGACTCCATTGGGGGAGCCACCCTTGTGCCCATGTGTACTATTTATGCACACGATGCTGCTTGGGCAGATGCGGCGGTGCTGCCAGTGCCAGGCAGGACGGGATGGGAGCTGGACTGGCTGCTGGGGTGGAGCGGTGGTCCGACGGATCCATTGGTGCCTGATTCTGTGGCGCACAAGGGCACATTGTTTCTTGCATCAGGAACTTACAGCAGCGAAGCTCTTGTGCTTCCTGGGTTCGGAGCAGGAAGGAGCTGCAGATAGAGCAGCACACAGAGACATGAACTTCACCGAGGCAATAGAGGCAGCATTGATGCTTGTTGCTCACAGAGAATGAGCAAGGGCAAAGAAGCACAGTACTTAAACCTGGCTTGCCTGGGCATAATCCCCGGCTGAGGAAGAGTCCCGCCAAGGGGGAAGGCTTTGATTCCAATTCCTAATCTAACAAATGGACTACTAACAAGCTGAGGGACTGGGAAAAACGAGGACGGACAACTATACTATGAAGAATGATATACAGCAATAACAGGAGAAGCGCAGTACTCAAAGCAAGTTAAGACCACTGAGGAACAGGGGTTTCAACTCTGGCCATGCAGTCAGTGTAGATTTGTTCCTGTGCTTCTTTAGGGAGTTTCTTGAGCAGATGGTATAGTTTCTTTTGGTAATCCTCAGTGGGGTCAGAGGGTAATGGCCTGTAGACTGTGGTGTCAGAGAGTTGTCTAGCAGCCTCTTGTTCAAATTCAGACCTATTCATGATGACTACAGCACCTCCTTTGTCAGCCTTTTTTATTATGAATGTCAGAGTTGTTTCTGAGGCTGTGGATGGCGTTGTGTTCTGCATGGCTGAGGTTATGGGGCAAGTGATGTTGCTTTTCCACAATTTTAGCTTGTGTGTGTTGGCGGAAGCACTCTATGTAGAAGTCCAGTCTGTTGTTTCGACCTTCAGGAGGAGTCCACGCAGAATCCTTCTTTTTGTAGTCCTGGTAGGAAGTTTCCTGTGGGTTAGAGTGCTGTTTGGTGGTGCGTTAGAAATATTCCTTGAGTCGGAGACGTTGAAAGTAGAATTCTAGGTCACCGCAGAACTGCATCATGTTTGTGGGGGCGGTGGGGCAGAAGGAAAGGCCCCAAGATAGGACAGACTCTTCTGTCGGGCTAAGAGTATAGCTGAATAGATTAACAATATTGTTGGGTGAGTTACGGGAACCACTGTTGTGGCCCCTTGTGGCATGTAGGAGTTTAGATAGATTAATGTCCTTTTTCCTCTGTAGAGAAGCAAAGTGTGTGTTGTAAATGGCTTGTCTAGTTTTTGTAAAGTCCAGGCACGAGGGCGTTTGTGTGGAAGATTGGTTTTTTAAGAGAGTTTCTAGTTTTGAGAGTTCATTCTTGATCTTCTCCTGTTTGCTGTATAGGATGTTGATCAGGTGGTTCTCCAGTTTCTTTGAGAGTGTGTGGCACAATCTCTTACTATAGTCTGTGTGGTATGTTGATTGTAATGGATTTTTTACCTTCAGTCCTTTTGGTATGATGCCCATTTGTTTGCATTTGGAAAGGAAGATGATGTCTGTCTGTATCTTCACGAGATTTTTAATGAAGTTGATGGATTTTCACTTCATATGGCTAAATTCAGTGCCTTGCATGGTGACAGGTGTCACAGTGATAGCCATGTTAGTCTGTATCAGCAAAAACAATGAGGAGTCCTTGTGGCACCTTAGAGACTAACAAATGTATTTGGGCATAAACTTTCATGGGCTAGAATCCACTTCATCAGATGCATGGAGTGGAAAATGAAAGGATGTGAGTTGCCTTACCAAATGTGAGGTCAGTCTGACGAGACAAATCAATTAACAGCAGGATACCAAGGGAGGAAATATAACTTTTGAAGTGGTAATGAGAGTGGCCTATTTCAGACAGTTGACAAGAAGGTGTGAGTAACAGTTGGGGGAAATTAGTATTGGGGAAATTAGGTTTAGGTTTTGTAATGACCCAACCACTCCCAGTCTTTATTCAGACCTAATCTCAGGATTCAGTGGAAGTGTCTATCCTGCAATGTAAACCCATGCTTAAGCCCAGGCTCAAGGCTAACTCAGGGCTGAGACCCAGGGCTGGAGGGTCTGAGCTTGAATCAAGCCAGGATCCAAGCTCTGAGCCCTGTTGCTTTGCAGTGTTGACTGAGGTCCCAGGATTCAGCTGGAAGTATCCCACAATTTTGTGGGACCACTTCCTTAGTCCTTGCTATCCCAACAATCAGTAATCCATTATATTGAAAGTGGAAGCCACACCCCCTTTGCAAATGGTAGCAGCTCAGGTCAGCATAAGAACAGCCATACTGGGTCAGACCAAAGGTCCCTCTAGACCAGTATACCGTCTTCCGACATGAATGGCCAATGCCAGGTGCCCCAGAGGGAATGAACAGAACAGAGAATCAAGCGATCCATTCCCTGTCGCTCATTTCTAGCTTCTGGCAAACAAAGGCTAGGGACACCATCCCTGCCCATCCTAGCTCATAACCACTGATGGACCAATCTTCCATGAATTTATCTAGTTTTCTTTTTAACCATGTTATAGTCTTGGCCTTCACAGCATCCTCGGGCAAAGAGTTCCACGGGTTGACTGTGCGTTGTGTGAAGAAATACTTCCTTTTGTTTGTTTTAAACCTGCTGCCTATTAATTTCATTTGGTAACCCCTAGCTCGTGTTATGAGAAGGAGTAAATAACACTTCCATATTTACTTTCTTCACACCAGTCATGATTTTATAGACCTCAGTCATATCCTCCCTTTAGCCGTCTCTTTTCCAAGCTGAAAAGTCCCAGTCTTATTAATTTCTCCTCATATGGAAGCCGTTCCATACCCCTAATTATTTTTGTTGTCCTTTTCTGATCCTTTTCCAATTCCAATATATCTTTTTTGAGATGGGGCGACCCCATCTGCACACAGTATTCAAGATGTGGGCGTACCATAGTTTTATATAGAGTAGGGCTGTCGATTAATCGCAATTAACTCACGCAATTAACAAAAACATTAATTGCCATTAAAAAAAATTAATCACGATTAATCGCAGTTTTAATTGCACTGTTGAACAATAGAATACCAATTGCAATTCATTAAATATTTTGGATGTTTTTTTACATTTTCAAATATATTGATTTCAATTACAACACAGAATACAAAGTGTACAGTGCTCACTTTATATTATTATTACAAATATTTGAACTGTAAAAATGATAAAAGAAATAGTATTTTTCAATTCACCTTATACAAGTACCATAGTGCAATCTCTTTATTGTGAAAACGCGACTTACAATGTAGATTTTTTTTTGTTACATAACTGCACTCAAAAACAAAACAATGTAAAACTTTAGAGCCTACAAGTCCACTCAGTCCGACTTCTTGTGCAGCCAGTCGCTAAGAGAAATAAGTTTGTATACATTTACAGAAGATAATGCTTCCCGCTTCTTATTTACAGTGTCACTTGAAAGTGAGAAGAGACGTTCGCATGGCACTTTTGTAGCCAGAATTGCAATGTGTTTACGTGCCAGATATGCAAAACATTCAGATGCCCCTTCATGCTTTGGCCACCATTTCAGAGGACATGCTTCCATGCTGATGACACGCGTTAAAAAAATAATGCATTAATTAAATTGGTGACTGAAGTCCGTGGGGGAGAATTGTATGCCTCATGCTGTGTTTTACCTGCATTCTGCCATATATTACATGTTACAGCAGTCTTAGATGATGACCCAGCATGTTGTTTGTTTTAAGAACACTTTCACTGAAGATTTGAGAAAACACAAAAAAAGGTACCAATGTCAGATTTCTAAAGATAGCTACAGCACTCCACCCAAGATTTAAGAATCTGAAGTGCCTTCCAAAATCTGAGAGGCACAGGGTGTGAAGCATGCTTTCAGATGTCTTAAAAGAGCAACACTCCAATGCGGAAACTACAGAATCTGAACCACCAAAAAAGAAAATCAACCTTCTGCTTGTGACATCTGACTCAGATGACGAACATGAATATGCATCGGTCAACACTGCTTTGGATTGTTATCAGGCAGAACCCATCATCAGCATGGACGCATATCCTCTGGAGTGGTGGTTGAAGCATGAAGGGACATATGAATCTTTAGCACATCTGGCACATAAATATCTTGCGATGCCAGCTACAACAGTGCCATGCGAACGCACTTTCAGGTGACATTGTAAAGAAGAAGCGGGCAGCATTATCTCCTGAAAATGTAAACAAACTTGTTCGTCTGAGTCATGGGCTGAACAAGTAGGAGGACTGAGTGGACTTGCAGGCTCTAAAATTTTACATTGTTTTATTTTTGAATGTAGATTTTTTTGTGAATAATTCTACATTTGTTAGTTCAACTTTCATGATAAAGAAATTACACTACAGTACTTGTATTAGGTGAATTGGAAAATACTATTTCTTTTGTTTTTTTACAGTGCAAACACTTGTAATCTAAATATATAGTGAGCACTGTACACTTTGTATTCTGTGTTGTAATTAAAATCAAATATTTGAAAATGTGGAAGACCTCCAAAAATATTTATATAAATGGTATTTATTATTTTTTAAATTGCACGATTAATCACAATTAATTTTTTTAATTGCTTCACAGCCCTAATATAGCGGCAATGTGATATTTTCTGTCTTATCTATCCCTTTCTTAATGATTCCCAACATTCTGTTCACTTTTTTGGCTGCCACTGCACATTGAGTGGATGTTTTCAGAGAACTATCCACGACACCAAGATCTATTTCGTGAGTAGTAACAGCTAATTTAGACCCCATCATTTTATATGTATAGTTGGGATGATGTTTTCCAATGTGTATTACTTTGCATTTATCAACATTGAATTTCATCTGCATTTTGTTGCCCAATCACCCAGTTTTGAGAGATCCTTTTGTAGCTCTTCACAGTCTGCCTAGGACTTAACTATCTTGAGTAGTTTTGTATCATCCTCAAATTTTGCCACCTCACTGTTTACCTTTTTCTAGATTGTTTATGAATATGTTGAATAGGACTGGCCCCAGAACAGACCCCTGTGGAACACCACTATTTACCTCTGAAATTTACATTCTGAAAATGGACCATTTATTCCTACCCTTCATTTCCTATCTTTTAACCAGTTACCAATCCATAAGAGAACCTTCCCTCTTACCCCATGACAGCTTACTTTGCTTAAGAGCCTTTGGTGAGGGATCTTGTCGAAGGCTTTCTGTAAATCTAAGTACACTATATCCACTGGATCCCCCTTGTCCACATGCTTATTTACCCCCTCAAAGAATTCTAGAAGATTGGTGAGGCATGATTGCCCTTTACAAAAACCATGTTGACTCTTCCCCAACAAATTATATTAATCTATGAGTCTGATAATTTTGTTCTTTACTATAGTTTCAACCAGTTTGCCTGGTACTGAAGTCAGGCTTACCAGCCTGTAATTCCCAGGATCACCTTTGGAGCCCTTTTTAAAAATTGGCGTCACATTAGCTATCCTCCAGTAATTTGGTACAGAAGCTGGTTTAAATAATAGGTTCCAAACTACAATTAGTAGTTCTGCAATTTCACATTTGAGTTCCTTCAGAACTCTTGGTGAATACCATTTGGTCCTGGTGACTTATTACTGTTCAGTTTAATCAATTTGTTCCACAGCTTACCTCCACTAATGACAGCATTAACCCATTCTGTTCTGATCACCAATCTGCAAGCACACTATCAGAGAGCCTCCTGGTTTTGCAAAAGAGAACAAACCTATAAAGCTATTTGCAAAACAAGCTGTTTCCTGGTAATGTGCAGGGCATGCAGTAAAGTTTTCCCCAGAAGTGCACCATGGTCTTAAGGATAGAGTGGCCACATTTCAGGGGCAGGGTGGTCGGGGAGAAAAGGCCTGCTAGGAACTCTGGGATAATGTTACTTTGACTTGGGTCTGCACACTGCAGTGTGGATGCCAGAGCCCTAGGTTCAAGCACAGTTCAGAAAATTCTTGCCATAGGGTTAAAATACAATGTAGATGCTCAAGCCCAGTGTTCCCTAACATAGGGCACCTGACTCGAGTCCCACTAGCCCTGGGCTTACATTGCAGTGTAGACATACCCAATGTCTACAATGGAGTGTGGTAGGTCCAAATCCCAGTCCTGCAGTCTATAATGGGTCATTTTTAGTGTACACAATTGTGTGCAGCATCAGACACTGGCTGATTCAACCAAGGCAGTACTTCTGGTAAATTGGTACAGTTATCCAGAAAGGTTGGAATCCATTGCAGTGGAGAATCCTTGATTTCACTAAAAGGAAACTTGTACAGAGAAATCTCCCTTTTTGTATCTCACCACTGGTAAAAGTTAAACTTACTTGTGAAGGTCTCCCACAGTATTCTTGTCAGCAAGTTAAGGAAGTATGGGCTGGATGAATGCACTATAAGGTGGGTAGAAAGCTGGCTAGATTGTCGGGCTCAACGGGTAGTGATCAATGGCTCCATGTCTAGTTGGCAGCCGGTGTCAAGTGGAGTGCCCCAGGGGTCGGTCCTGGGGCCGGTTTTGTTCAATATCTTCATAAATGATCTGGAGGATGGTGTGGATTGCACTCTCAGCAAATTTGCGGATGATACTAAACTGGGAGGAGTGGTAGATACGCTGGAGGGGAGGGATAGGATACAGAAGGACCTAGACAAATTGGAGGATTGGGCCAAAAGAAATCTGATGAGGTTCAATAAGGATAAGTGCAGGGTCCTGCACTTAGGATGGAAGAATCCAATGCACCGCTACAGACTAGGGACCGAATGGCTAGGCAGCAGTTCTGCGGAAAAGGACCTAGGGGTGACAGTGGACGAGAAGCTGGATATGAGTCAGCAGTGTGCCCTTGTTGCCAAGAAGGCCAATGGCATTTTGGGATGTATAAGTAGGGGCATAGCGAGCAGATCGAGGGACGTGATCGTTCCCCTCTATTCGACACTGGTGAGGCCTCATCTGGAGTACTGTGTCCAGTTTTGGGCCCCACACTACAAGAAGGATGTGGATAAATTGGAGAGAGTCCAGCGAAGGGCAACAAAAATGATTAGGGGTCTAGAGCACATGACTTATGAGGAGAGGCTGAGGGAGCTGGGATTGTTTAGTCTGCAGAAGAGAAGAATGAGGGGGGATTTGATAGCTGCTTTCAACTACCTGAAAGGGGGTTCCAAAGAGGATGGCTCTAGACTGTTCTCAATGGTAGCAGATGACAGAACGAGGAGTAATGGTCTCAAGTTGCAATGGGGGAGGTTTAGATTGGATATTAGGAAAAACTTTTTCACTAAGAGGGTGGTGAAACACTGGAATGCGTTACCTAGGGAGGTGGTAGAATCTCCTTCCTTAGAGGTTTTTAAGGTCAGGCTTGACAAAGCCCTGGCTGGGATGATTTAACTGGGACTTGGTCCTGCTTCGAGCAGGGGGTTGGACTAGATGACCTTCTGGGGTCCCTTCCAACCCTGATATTCTATGATTCTATGATTCTACAGCTGGCTAAAATGCTCACCACCAGTTTAAATGATATATATTTTTGAAGGGCCACATATGATAGATTTTTTCAGTCTGCTCACTGCATATAAATGTAAGTGGTTCCCACCCCTCCATTTAAATTTCAAAACTAAACTAAACTAAACTCTTGCAATTATACTTCAGTGACTCAAACAGGGTATTTGCATGTTTAACCATTTGCTTTATAAGCCTTATGTTTCAACCAACACAACTAGACTTTTAAGTCAACATCTTGTGAAGATGAAAAGTCACAACATTTGACTTTCCCTAGATTAGAGAGAATAAACTGGAAGTAATTTCTAGTGATGTATATTAGGACACATATTTAACATGTTATATAACAATAGGTAACTCTCAGGTACAGCTGAGTCTTACTAAGTTTACAATGAAGAAGATGTCTAACTGGCTTTTCAACATTTCAGTGGGTGAATTAAACTCTCCTTTGTGTGCTATATTGAACAGAAAGGCATGAATGTTAACAACTACTGCGGGGTGTGGTAAGAATCATAGTGCGTATATTGAAAGATTCTGGGGTCCCAATGTAGAGATGAGTCTCAGGCCAGCTCTGCTACACTGGCAAAAATGTCTAATGTAATATCAAGTTGGGGGACTGATTTTTTTGCCATATTTCTATACTGGCAAAACCCCTAGTGTGCATCATCCCTCTTGTGTTAGGTGGAGGTGGAGCTGATGCTTTGGTGTCTGACCCTGAACGAGAGGATCATCAAGTGCCATCAACACCTAAATAATCTCACCCTGGTGGGACAATGGAGGTTATTGGCAAATCCATTAACTTTTAATGACACTCTGTCAGCACTTCCAGTCAAGGGATGACAGAGAAGGTAAGAAAAAAAGAGAAGGTATCACAGACTGATTTTTTAAAGAGAGATGTCTTTCTAAGCGAGGGGGAGATGCTATCGGCAGAATGAGAAAATAGAACAGGAGAAGATTGGGCAGGAAGGGCCTGGACACCTAGAAGAATGCTGACTAGGACCAAAAAGGCTCTCAGGAATGGTGAGGAAACTAAGGGTATCTTTACAGTCCGATAAAAGATCTACAGCTGAGCTATTGCTGGCTTAGGTTAGCTGACTAAGCCCTGGTCTAGACTACGAGTTTAGGTCGGATTTAGCAGCGTTAGATTGGTTTAGCCCTGCACCCATCCACACTACAAAGCCATTTTTTCTAACTTTAAGGGCTCTTAAAACCGGTTTTTGTACTCCTCCCCGATGAGTGGATTAGCGTGGAAATTGACCTTACTGGGTCCAATTTGGGGTAGTGTGGACACAATTCAACGGCATTGGCCTCCGGGAGCTATCCCAGAGTGCTCCATTGTGACCGCTCTGGACAGCACTCTCAACTCAGATGCACAGATAGACAGGAAAAGCCCCACAAACTTTTGAATTTCATTTCCTGTTTGGCCAGCGTGGTGAGCTCATCAGCACAGGTGACCATGCAGAGCTCATAAGCACAGGTGACCATGCAGTCCCAGAATCGCAAAAGAGCTCCAGCATGGACCGAACGGGAGGTACTGGATCTTATCGCTGTATGGGGAGATGAATCCGTGCTAACAGAACTCAGTTGAAAAAGACGAAATGCCAAAATATTTGAAAAAAATCTCCAAGGGCATGAAGGACAGAGGCTATAACAGGGACCTGCAGCAGTGCCACATGAAACTTAAGGAGCTCAGGCAAGCGTACCAAAGAACCAGAGAGGCAAACAGCCGCTCTGGGTCAGAGCCCCAGACATGCCACTTCAATGATGAGCTGCATGCTATTGTAGGGGGTGGCCCTACAACTACCCCAGCCCTTTGCGTGGACTCTGTCAATGAACTCTCATGCAACAGGGATGCGGATTTGGGGGATGAGGAAGATGAGGAGGTTGAAGCACAGCAAGCAAGCAGAGAAACCGTTTTCCCTGACTGCCAGGAACTGTTTTTCACCCTGGATCTAGTACCCTCCCAACCCACCGAAGGCGGGGTCCTGGACCTAGAAGGCGGAGAAGGGACTTCTGGTGAGTGTACCTTTGTAAATATAATACACGGTTTAAAAGCAAGTGTGTTTAATGATTAATTTGCCCTGAAGACTTGGGATGCATTCGCGGCCAGTACAGCTACTCGAAAAGTCTGTTAACATGTATGGGAATGGAGTGGAAATCCTCCAGGGACACCTCAATGAAGCTCTCCTGGATGTACTCCCAAAGGTAAAAGGTAAACCTTTTTTGTAAAAGGTTTCTGGGGAGGGCAGCCTTATTCCGTCCTCCCTGGTAGGACACTTTACCATGGCAGGCCAGCAGCATGTAGTCTGGAATCATTGCATAACAAAGCATGGCAGCGTATGGTCCCGGTGTTTGCTGGCATTCAAACAGCATCCGTTCTTTCTCTCTGTGTGTTATCCTCAGGAGAGTGATATCATTCATGGTCACTTGGTTGAAATAGGGGAATTTTATTAAGGGGACATTCAGAGGTGGCTGTTCCCGCTGGGCTCTTTGCTTGTGGCTGAACAGAAATCATCCCTGCTGTTAGCGACGCGGGGGGGCGGGGGGGAGGGGTGAAGTGATCATCCCAGACAATTGGGTGTGTGGGGTGGGAGGGTGGTTAGTTGGGTTTGTGCTGCATGTTAACCCGAAAACCGCAGCCCCTCCTTTTAAATGGCCAATTCAACGAGTGCTTGGTATGTGAAATGGGGGCCCTGCTGTTTGAAACCATTCCCACATGTTAGGAAGGTTAAAGAAGCCAAAAGACTGGCTTACCATGTCTGCCTGCAAGCTGAATTCTGTTGCCTGCTGGCCCTGCATGTGTGATCTCTCACACCGTACCAGCAGGCCCTTGATATAAGAGGCAAAATGCGACCTTGTAAGGAAGGCACACGTGCTATGTAATGTTAACAGCTTGGTTCACCATGAAAGAGTCGACCCATTGTTCACTAATCTCCATTTTTCCCTCCCGCAGCTGCAAATGTTTCATCAATCCATGTATCATCTCCGTCCCAGAGGCTATCAAAGATTAGAAGCTGAAAAAAACGCACTCACGATGAAATGTTCTCTGAGCTCATGCAGGCCTCCTACGCTGAAAGAGCCCAGCACAATGCATTGAGGGAGACAATGTCAGAGTCCAGGAAAGCACAAAATGAACGTGAGGACAGCAGGGACGAGCGAGAGGAGAGGAGGCACGAGCAAGAGGAGAGGAGGCAGGATGCAATGTTGAGGCTACTAGAGGATCAAACGGATATGCTCCAGCGTATGGTTGAGGTGCAGGAAAGGCAGCAGGAGCACAGACCACTGCTGCAGCCTCTGTATAACCAACCGCCCTCCTCCCCAAATTCCATAGTCTCCTCACCCAGATGCCCAAGAACGCAGTGGGGGAAGGGGGTCTCCGGGCACCTAACCAGTCCACCCCAGAGGACTTCCGAAGCAACAGAAAGCTGGCATTCAATAAGTTTTGAAGTGCAGTGTGGCCTTGTCCTTCCGTCCTCCCCTCCTCCATCACCCCAGCCAGTGCTTCCCTCCTCCCCCACCCCTCCCGGGCTACCTTGGCAGTTTGTGTGACGAATTAATAAAGAATGCATGAATATGAAACAACGACTATTGCCTCTGTAAGCAGTGATCAGAGGCAGGAGGGGAGGGCGGTTGGTTTACAGGGAAATAGAGTGAACCAAGGGGGCGGGTTTTCATCAAGGAGAAACAAACAGAACTGTCACACCATAGCCTGGCCAGTCATGAAACTGGTTTTCAAAGCTTCTCTGATGCGTACCGCGCCCTCCTGTGCTCTTCTAACCGCCCTGGTGTCTGGCTGCACATAATCAGCAGCCAGGCGATTTGCCTCAACCTCCCACCCCGACATAAACATCTCCCCCTTACTCTCACAGATATTGTGGAGCACACAGCAAGCAGTAATAACAATGGGAATATTGGTTTTGCTGAGGTCTAACCAAGTCAGTGAACTGCGCCAGCGTGCTTTTAAATGTCCAAATGCACATTCTACCACCATTCTGCACTTGCTCAGCCTGTAGTTGAACAGCTCCTGACTACTGTCCAGGCTGCCTGTGTATGGCTTCATGAGCCATGGCATTAAGGGATAGGCTGGGTTCCCAAGGAGAACTATAGGCATTTCAACATCCCCAAAGGTTATTTTCTGGTCTGGAAATAAAGTCCCTTCCTGCAGCTTTTGAAACAGACCAGAGTTCCTGAAGATGCGAGCGTCATGTACCTTTCCTGGCCATCCCACGTTGATGTTGGTGAAATGTCCCTTGTGATCCACCAGTGCTTGCAGCACCATGGAAAAGTACCCCTTTCGGTTTATGTACTGGCTGCCTTGGTGGTCCGATCCCAAGATATGGATATGCATTCCGTCTATGGCCCCACCACAGTTAGGGAATCCCATTGCAGCAAAGCCATCCACTATGACCTGCACATTTCCCAGAGTCACTACCCTTGATAGCAGCAGCTCAGTGATCGCGTTGGCTACTTGGATCACAGCAGCCCCCACAGTAGATTTACCCACTCCAAATTGATTCCTGACTGACCGGTAGCTGTCTGGCATTGCAAGCTTCCAGACGACTATCGCCACTCACTTGTGAACTGTGAGGGCTGTTCTCATCTTGGTATTCTTGTGCTTCAGGGCAGGGGAAAGCAAGTCACAAAGTTCCATGAAAGTGCCCTTATGCATCTGAAAGTTTCGCAGCCATTGGGAATCATCCCAGACCTACAACACTATGCAGTCCCACCAGTCTGTGCTTGTTTCCCGGGCCCAGAATCAGTGTTCCATGGCATGAGCCTGCCCCATTGCCACCAGGACGGCCAAATTGCCAGGCTGTACTTTGAGAGAAGTCTGTTTCCATGTCCTCATCACTCTCCTTACTGCACTGCCATCGCCTACTTTTGCATTTCTGGTTCTGCACATACTGCTGGATAATGCACGTGGTGTTTAGAATGGTCATAACTGCCACGGTGATCTGAGCGGGCTCCATGCTTGCTGTGGTATGGCATCTGCAGAAGAGCAGGGTGGCAGAGGAAGTGGAGGGTAGACGACGATGCTGACAGCAATATGGCGCCCGCATGGAAAAAGGTGCGAAACGATTGTTGGCCGTTGCTTTCATGGCGGGAGGGAGGGGGGAGCAAGGGGTAGGCTGGCAGCAGACGGTACAGTACGACTGCTAGCCGTCGTCTCCTGGGTACTCGTGGTGCTGCTGGCTGGGAGAGCAGCCTGAGGCAGAATGGCACCCTCAAGGATTGAACTCTCAACCCGGGGTTTAGCAGGCCTATGATATCCCTCTGCCAATATTCCAGGCAGGACTGAATCTCCAGTAGACAAAACTTAAAGAAGAGAATGACCTGAGTTACTCCCATTTATGTCCAGGCGCCCCTAACAAACCTCACCGAGGTCTGCCAGGAGCACCCATGTCTGCCCAGGCTTCCCGACCGACCTCACCGAGGCCAGCCAAGAGCGCCTAGGAGACAACGAGGCCGGCTACCAGTCATAATGCACCATCTGCTGCCACAAGGCAATGAGCTGCTGCTGTGTAGCAATGCAGTCCCGCATCTGCCAGCACCCAGGAGACGTACGGTGAGCGGGCTCCATGCTTGCTGTGATATGGCGCCTGCACAGATAACCCAGGAAGAAAAGGTGCAAAATGATTGTCTGCCATTGCTTTCATGGGGCGTGGGTGGGGGGGCTGACGACATGTACCCAGAACCACCCACGACAATGTTTTTTGCCCCATCAGGCATTGGGATCTCAACCCAGAATTCCAATGGGCGACAGAGACTGTGGGAACTGTGGGATAGCTACCCACAGTGCAACGCTCCGGAAGTCAATGCTAGCCTCGGTACTGTGGACGCACTCCACTGACTTAAGGGTCTTAAGTGGGGACACGCACAATCAACTGTATAAAGTTGCTTGAAAAAAAATAGACTTCTATAAATTCAACCTAATTTCGTAGTGTAGACAAACACTTAGGCTCATAGTGCTCAGGCTGTGGGGCTATAAAATGGCAGTATACACATTCAGGCTCAGGCTGGAGCCTTAGCTCTGATACCACATGAGGGGAAAGGTCCCAGAGCCCAGGCTCCAGCCTGAGCCCAAATCTCTACACTGCAGTTATTAGCCCTGTAAGCCCAAGTCAGCTGAGTGGTGGTGTCATAAGGACGGCCATACTTGTCAGACCAAAGGTCCATCTAGCCCAATATCCTGTCTTCTGACAGTGGCCAATGCCAGGTGCCCCAGAGGGAATGAATAGAACAGGTAATCATCAAGTGATCCATCCCATCACCCATTCCAAGCTTCTGGAAAACAGAGGCTAGGGACACCATCTCTGGGTTTTTATGACAGAGTAACCATATCCTCAGGCAGGCAATTGCATAAAGGTAGTTTGCTTTCAGTAACTTTCTTATACTTTTCATCAGTAAAGTGTGTGTGGTTAAGAAATTCCTTTGCAAAGCCTGTGCTCTGATAGCAGCCATGTGGTCCCTGAAGAGTTAAACTGTAAACTAGTGCCCACTCTGGCTAGAGTGTACATAAGCTACTGAGGAGACTTGTGGGGTTCAGCATGGGTCTTCAGGTGTAGGCAAGCTGGGCCATGGGGACCCCACATTCCAAGAAGGTATACAAGACAGAGTCTGCATCCCAGGAGTGTGCCTGAGAGGCCAGACCTAGAGACACTGTCTGGATACCACTTTGAAGCTCATGGGGTCCAAGTATATGGAATCCAAAGATTGGGTCCAATGTAGCAGACTTGTGACAGTCCACAGGAGGAAACTCAGCCAAGACTGTAACCCCAGCATAGGCTGCATCTACCTTCAGAGCTAAGTTCCCTCTAAGCTGCCTGGCCAGCTATCAAGGACCACGCAGGCGGAGAGAGGTGCTTCTCCCTCGGCCCAGCCTGGCCCAGCCCAACCCAGCCCTGCTGGAGCTGCCATGACCGGGGAGAGGCACCCCAACCCCGAGCTGCTGCGGCTAGAGTGGGCTCGGGGGAGTCCTCATCCTGCTGCAGCCCCGGGGTAGCCTCTCCCCCACTCCCCCAGAGCCTGCACCCCCAACCAGAGCCCTCACCCCCCCCCAGACCCCAATCCTCTGCCCCAGCCCTGAGCCCCCTCATGCACTTCAATCCCCTTATCCCTGGCCCCACCCCAGAGCCTGCACCCCCAGCCAGAGCCCTCACCCACCCGCACACCAACCCTCTGCCCCAGCCCTGAGCCCCCTCCCAGATGTCAAACCCCTCGGTCCCAACCCCACCACACATCACCTCCATATTGGTGCACATAATAAAATTAATTCCACACACGGCTGTAAAAAGTATAAGGGAACACTGGTTAGGAGGGTTTGCTGGTATAGATATGTTGGGGAAGTTGTTCTACTGTAGACTAGGCTTCCCCTACTGTGAGTTGAAAACCCTATTCATAGGTCTCAATTTTGGGGAATAGACCTAGAGAGACCACCACACACATTACATATAAACATTAGTTATGTGTGTGGCATATCAAGGTATCTCCTTGCTAGCGCTCCCCAAAATCCTCAGGTCAGCCCTGTGAATGGTGGTATGGTCATGGTGGGCAGGAATATTTTACAGGAAGGTGGGTAGGTAATACAAAAAATTGTTTTGCAGGCCCACCCAAAAATGCCAAGTCTGGATTCAGTGTTCAGCTTTCAAAGAAGCACTAACAGACCAAACAAAACCTTACGTCATTCGGCACTGACAAAGGTGATACAAAGTTCTACGGGTTATATCTGCAGCACCACTAAAAAAATCTTTATTGTAAAAAGTAGACTTCGATCCACACACTTGTTATACAGTACATTTCCTTCACTAAAGGAAGCCAGTAAAGCCAGTTACTATGGCTTCTGTAGAATGTAGCTTCCCTCCCTGCCCCACCCCCAGGCTAAGTTCGTCAATACCTACTCAAAGTCTTTAATGAATCAAGAAAGATTTAGGATTTGTGATAATACTAGCAGAACGTGAATGGTCAGAAAGCTTCAAGTATGTCAACTAAATTTACATACAGATTTGTCTAAGACAGAAAACTGAAACGAATTGAGAGTAGTAGTTTGAGGCAATGGCATTTAAAAAAATATTTACAGAGTGGTCAGATTTTTCAGGTGAAAAATCAGGCCCCTTGTCGTGGTGTGGGAGAGCTCACTGGTGATGATTTTACCAGAGTCAGGACAGCGTGCACAGGAAGTTTTTGGCATGTAGGAGGTGGCAGGGAAGAAAAAGCTTCTCATTCCTCCCTCTTTTCATTCCTTTTTCCTTACTCACCCCTCTTCTCCATCTTGCTTTAATTTTCTCTGTGGTTCTGCTGCCCTTTTATTCTCATCCTTGTATCTCTCACTCTCGCTGCCATATCCTCCATCACCTCCATTTTCAATCCTGCCTCCCCCACGCTCCTTTTTGTTTCTCCTGTCACAATCCAGTGATCACCTGTGGTGCAAGGGAGATAAGCAGAGGCATTTCCAGCAGTCCCATAGTGCTGCATATGGCAATGAGCTAGAGGCTCACCAGTTGCAGCAGTGCCCACAGTCTCAGGTTCCAAATGGATCCAGAAAAGGGGTAGTGTGAGAAGGATGGTCATCAGGAGACTGCATGGCAACAACAATATATCACAAAACCTGGGGATGGTCCATGAGGTGCACATGCATTCACTCAACATGCTGTCAGTTTCACCAGCACACAGTTTCACCAGATTCCAACAGGTAGCCAGTCTCCTCAGTTTTACAAATGCTAGGACCAAACATTACTTTCTATAATAGTGCTAAGACAGATCCTGAAAACCAGGGCTTCTCCAGTCCAGGGACACACACCTATCCTATTTACACAAAAAAAGGGATAAAATGGTTACTAACCTTTCTGTAACTGTTCTTCGAGATGTCCAGCCCATGGAGGTGCGTGCGCACCCCAAGCACAGGTGATGGAATTTTTTCCCCTCATGGTATCCATTAGGTTGGCTCTATCACCTTCCGCGCCGTGCACCCATAGCGTTGGTATGAAGGGCCCTGCTGATCCTGCACCCCCTCACTTCCTTCTTACCAGCTGACTCCAACAAGAGAAGGGGGGTGAGTTTTGGAATGGACATGTGCAACACGTCTCAAAGAACATCAGTTTCAGAAAGATTACTAACTTTTTTTTTTCTTGGCACGCTCGCACATTGCAATTCCAATGTAGGTGACTCTCAAGCAGTTGCATCGGAGGTGGGCTCGGAGTTCATGAACAAGCTGATTGCAAAACTGCTCGGCCGAAGCCAGCATCGTCTCTGGCCTGCTGAGTGATGGCATAATGTGTTGGGAACATGTGCACTGAAGACCAGGTTGCCATTCTGCAGATGTCTTGAACAGGGACTTGCACGAGGAAAGAGGCCTGCGATCTTGTAGAATGAGCAGTCAGGTTCACAGGAGGCGGAAAGCCAGCCTGCTCGTAACACGTGTGAATGCACAATGTAATCCAGGGTGAGATTCTCCGGGCAGAGGTAAGATGGTTACCTACCTTTCGTAACTGTTGTTCTTTGAGATGGGATGCTCATGTTCATTCCATTCTAGACATGCGCAGCCAGAGATTTTTGCCTAGCGGTACCCGTAGGGCCGGCTGTGGTGCCCACTGGAGTGCCGCACTCATGCTGCAGTATCTCAGGTGTCGCTGCCCCTACGCCCTCTCTGTTCCTTCTTGCTGACAACTCCAACAAAGGGGCAGGAGGGTGGGTAATGGAATGGACACGAGCAACACATCTTGAAGAACAACAGTTATGAAAGGTAGGTAACTGTCTTTTCTTCTTTGAGTGCTTGCTCATGTTGATTCCATTCCAGGTGACTCACAAGCAGGATCAGCGGAGGTGGGCTCAGAGTTCACAGCCTCACAGCACTGCTCTGCAAAGCCAGCATCATCTCAAGCCTCCTGGGTCAGCGCGTAGTGTGACGCAAACATGTGGACAGACAACCAGGTTGCGGCCCAACAGATCTCGTGGATTGGCACCTGCGCCAGGAAGGCAGCCTGCACCCTAGTTGAATGAGCCATCACAATCACCAGCTCATAGCAGCAGCGGATGCAGGCCGTGATCCAAGATGAGATTCTCTGGGCTGACACTGGGCAACCTTTCATGCTATCCATGACAGCAACAAACAACTGTGTTGACTTACAGAACGACTTTGTTCTATCAAAGTAGAAGGCCAGCGCCCATCTGACACCCAGGATATGCAGCCTGCACTCCTCATCCATCGCATGAGGCTTTGGACAGAGGACTGGTAAGTAAATGTCTTGAACAAGTGTGGAACCGGGAGATGACCTTGGGCAGAAAGGCTGGGTGTGGACGTAGCTGGAACTTGTCCCTATAGAAGACTGTATAGGGGGGCTCTGACATGAGTGCCCTGATTTTGGACACCCTACGGGCCCAAGTTATAGCGACCACAAAGGAGACCTTCCAGGAGAGAAGCAGAAGGGAGCAGAAAGCCAAGGGTTCGAAGGGGGGACCCATAAGCCTGGACAGCACACGATTCAGGTCCCAAGGCAGGACCAGGTCTCAAACATGCGGGTAAAGGTGCTCCAAACCCTTCAGGAAGCACCCCATCATGGGATGGGCGAAGACCAACTGGCCTTGAAGCAGAGGGTGGAACACTGAAATGGCTGCCAGGTGCACCTTGATCAAAGATAGAAACAGACCCTGATGCTTAAGGTTCATTAAATAGTCCAGGACTCTTGCAGCGGGGCCTCTTCCACATGAATGTGTTGATCCGAGGTCCAACACATGAACCACTTCCACTTTGCCACATGTTTCCTGCTGCCCAGAAGGACCTGCTGGACACCAGTGGAACACCCCCGTTCGTCCGTACTCAGCCACAGAACAGCTAAGCCATCTAGTGCAGTGACTTTAGGTTTGAGTGCTGCAGGTTGCCATGGTTCTGGACAGCAGATCCAGCCGAAGAGGTTGCTGCATCAGGGTGGCTGCTGAGAGACTGAGCAGCATGCCGAACCAGTGTTGACGAGGCCACGCCAGGGCTATGAGGATGATTGTTGCTTTGTCTTGCTTTCCCTTGGGCAGGACTCTGTGGATTAATGGTACTGGCGGGAAGTTGTATATCGGTGCTCCCAACCTCAGGATTAGGAAGGCATCCGACAGGGAACCTTTGTCCCTGCCCTGCAGAGAACAGAACAGGTGGCACTTCCTGTTCTGCCTTGACACACAAAGATCCACCTTGGGAGTCCCCCACCTGCGGAAGATCAGGCTGACCACCTCCAGATGGAGTGACCATTCGTGGCGAGACAAGAAGGTCCTGTTGAGGCGATCTGCCAGGACGTTCTTGGCTCCAGGCAGGTGGGCAGCTACCAGATGAATGGTATGTCGCACACAAAAGTCCCAGAGGCTGAGTGCTTCCTGACAAAGGGCTGAAGTCCTGGTTCCACCCTGCATGTTGATGTAGTACATCGCGGCTATATAGTCCATGAGGACCTGCATCACCCTGCCCTTCAGGTGGAGCAAGAACGCCTGGCAGGCCAGGTGAACTGCTTTGAGCTCCCTGACATTGATGTGAAGAGCCAGATCACTGTGTAGCCAGTGGCCCTGGGTGTTGAGCTTGCCCAGATGGGCTCCCCAGCCCAGGTCAGACGCGTCCAAAACCAGGGTAAGCGATGGAGACGGGGTTACAAAGGGAACCCCCTGTAGCACCGACTTGGAATCCAGCCACCAGTCCAAGGACGAGAGGATGTGGCTCAGCACCGTGACCACTTGGTCCAGGCGTGTCTGCTAGGGATATAGACCGAGGTCAGCCACGTCTGCAGAGGTCGTAGATGAAGATGGGCATGGCTGACCATATATGTGCATGCGGCTATGTGGCGCATTAGACGCAGGCATGTATGGGCTGTGGTAAGTGGTTGGCTCTTCACGTGGGCAATGAAATCTGACATGGCCTGGAAGCGAGCTTCCAGAAAGAAGGCCCTGGCTCATGTGGAGTTCGAGAACCACTTCAGTAAACTATGCGTTGGACCAGTGTTAATGTGGACTTTTCTGTGTTTATTAACAGGCCCAGATCATTGCAGACGGACCACACCAGGCCGAAGCTCCGTCGGACCTGACCTGCTCCAGAGACCTGCCTTTGATGAGCCAGTCATCAAGATATGGGAAGAGCTGGACCCCCCCGCCCCCGACGTCTCAGGTAAGCCGCTACCAGAGCCACACACTTAGTGAGGGGGCCGAAGACAGGCCAAAGGATAATGTCCGGACACTACGAAACGCAGAAAGCACCTGTGGCCCGGGAATATGGAGACATGAAAGTAAGCATCCTCTAAGTTGAGAGCAGCGTACCAGTCCCACGGATCCAGGGAAGGAATGATAGAGGCCAGGGAGACCATGCGGAACTTCTTGAGAAACTTGTTGAGGCCATGCAGGTCCAGGATGGGCCTGAGGCCCCCCTTTGACCTTCGGGATTAGGAAGTAGCGGGAATAGAATCCTCTTCCTTCCATGTCCTGAAGAACCCCTCCACAGCCCCCAAGCCCAGGAGCTTCTCTAACTCCGGAACGAGAAGTTGCTTGTGAGAAGGGTCCCTGAAGAGGGACGGGAAGATGCAAATGTGGGAAGAAGGGGCGGCCAAAAACTGCAGGGTATACCTCCGAGCCACTATATCCAGGACCCAGTGGTCCGACGTAACCCGCAACCAGGCCAAGTAGTAAGGGAAAAGGCAGTTGAGGAAAAGACAGGTAGGGTCTGGTCAACTGTGACATCGCTCTCAGGCACACCCTAAATGATCATTTCTGGCCCCCTGGGTGTTTGGCCATCCCAGGCTGGGCTGGTGAGTGGGAGGAAGAAGGGCGACAGCCACTAAAACTAATGTCCCTTCTCCTTGTATGTCCCTGACAAGGCTGCCAGGGTCTTGGCAGTGGCAGTGGTCAGAAAGGCTTCCTGGCTGATTGTGGCGTGTGCATGCCCAACGAGCGAAGGGTAGCCCTAGTGTCCTTCAACCCATGCAGCCTGGTGTCCGTTTGATCTGAGAAACAACCAACTCTGTCAAAGGGGAGGTCCTGGATCGAGGCCTGCATCTCCTGGGAGAGGCCTGCCGTCTGAAGCCAGGAACTACGTTGCATGACCACTGGCAATGTGACCACCCTTTCCGCCGACTCCGTGTCCCATGCCATTTGCAGGGAGCAGCTGGCTGCCGCCATACCCTCCTCCTTCAGAGTGCCAAACTCTTGGGCCAAACCCTGAGGAAGGGATTCCTAGAACTTTGAGACCATCCCAGAAATTAAAACCCAAAATTGCAGGCTAGGGGTAGATTAAATCTTTCTCCCAAATAAATCAAGCTTCTTAGCATCTTTGTTTTGGGGAGTCAAGGAGTGGGGACTTGCTTGTCTTTTCGTTGGCTGCAAATACAACCATTGAGCCCGGGGGCAGGTGGGGATAGAGGTACTGAAACCTTTGGCTGGCACAAAGTATTTTTTCTCTGCCCATTTTGAGGTGGGCGGGATGGAGGAGGAGGTCTGCCACAAAGCTATCTTTGGCTATCTTGAGGACCCCCTCATGCACAGGCAGGACGACCAGGGTGGGCATAGAGGCCAAGAGGATGTTGAAGACAGTGTCCTCCTACTCCGCCCTCTCCTGTACTTTGATCCCCAAGTTCTCAGCCACATGCCGGAGAAGGGCTTGATGTTCCCTAAAGTCATCCAGCAGGCTGGCTCTGGAAGGTCCCACGACCGCCTTGTCTGGGGACAACAAGGAAGACTGGACCACTGGTGGGGGTGCTGGAGTCTCGACCACTGTCGGAGAAAAAGGCTTTGGGGTGGGTATAGGTTCCTCCGCCCTGACCTCAGAACAGGCTTCCAGTACCGAGTCCGGTGGTGCCGCCACTCGATGTTCTGCCATGGCCACCGAGGAATGCTGTGAAGGAGGCATAGTCACAACCAGTACGCCCCGTGCACTCCAATAAGGCCCTGTGCTGGCCACTGGCCATGCTGCCAGTGCGGTGCCGCAGACGAGGGAGCGGGCTCCGGTGCCCAATCATGCCAATGAGACCTTGGCAATAGGTTAAACTGGCCCTCCATCCCGGAGGAACCCCCTTCCGGCAACCAGGGAGGGGTTGTCGATGCCTGCGTTTGTTTGGTGATCGTGGCTACTAGTGACGATTGCCCACGTGTAACTGAACAGTAACTGTAGCGTGGAGAGCAGTACCAGTGCTGGGGAGACCGGTATTGGGACGGGGAATGCTCCCACCATGCTGGTGATCAGGACAGATGCTTAAAGAATGACCACTGAGAAAGTGAGCAGTGTCAGGAATAGTAGCGGGAGTGTCGGCTCTGTGCTGGAGAATAGCGTCGCGGGGATCTGGGAGCTCGACTAGGCGACCCACGACACGATGGGGATCTGCCCCGGGATTCCTGACATGGCGGCGAAGATTGACGCCTCCTGTCCAGTGACTGGCATTGTTCCCCTGGATCTTAATGGTGGGCTTGCCCTCTTGGAGAAGCTTAGCTGGGTCCTGCAGGACTGGGGTCGTCATCGGAGCAGGTGGAGACCTGTGCTCTCTCTGCACTGAGGGAGCTTGGGATGATGAAGGTGCAGGCAGAAGTATGGGTCCCAGACCGCTCCCAGGAGTTGGTGGCAGGCCTTTAAGGGGGCTTGGCACCCCAATCAGGGAGGCACAATCTTGTGACTCCGGAACAGCCTGAAGGGAGGCCCAGGTCCCTTGATAGATGACCGTGGGCCTTCTTGCTTGGTGCCGCGGAGAGCTTCTTGGCCTTCTTCTTTGGCACCAGTGATGGCGAATAGTGCCAGGAGGAGCCGGGTGCCGGCGATGCGCTGTGCATAGAGGCTGTGGCATTCTGCACAACCTGTCTGGATGGCTCAGAAGCTGGGCGGAGGGTGGAGTCCATCAGGAGAGCCCTGAGGCAGATGTCCTGCTCCTTTGGGGTGTGGGGACGAAAGTTTTTGCAGATCCGGCACCACTCCTTAACATGGAACTCCCTCAGGCACTTAAGGCAGCTGCCGTGTGGGTCACTCACAGACATAGGCCTGCTGCAGTCTGAGCAGGGCTTAAACCCAGGAGACCGGGACATGCTGCGCCTGGGGCAAAGTCCCGCTGGGACCCTAACTACTATCACTTAACTACTTAACTGTTTAACTACTTAAGACTAGCAAAAGTGAATTATGTACAAAGGCCTTAAGGCATGATGTTCAGAATGGTAGACAACTGCTAGCTCTTACTAAGCAAGAAAGGTGCTCCGACTGACCACCATGGGTAGTAAGAAGGAACTGAGAGGGTGCAGGGACGGTGGCGCCTGATATACCAGGACATGAGCATGGCACTCCAGAGGGCCCCACAGCCAGCCCTATGGGGACCGCTAAGGCAAAAATCTCTGACAGCCACGCATGTGGGCGCATGCACACCTAGAATGGAATCAACATGAGCAAGCACTTGAAGAAGAAGGGAAGGCCTTTCACCCTCTCTGCTATTGCTATGAATAGCAGAGTTGATCTGTGAAACAGCTTCGTCTTGTGTATATAGAACGCCCGGGCTCACCTAACATCCAGAGTGTAGATGTTGCTCCTCCCTGTTCAGATGCAATTTCGGGAAGAACACTGGTAGGAAGATTGCTTGACTGCAGTGGAACTGCGAAACCGCTTTCAGAAAGAAACGTGGGTGCGGATGCAGCTGCACCTTATCCTTAAAGATCATATACGGGGGTGCCGACGTGAGGGCATGAATTTCCGAAGCCCTTCTGGCTGAGGTGATGGCCACTAAAAAGGCCACTTTCCAAGGGCGGTGAACCAGCAAGCATGTTACCAGTGGCTAAAATGGGGGACCCATAAGCTTCAAAAAGATGAGGTTCAGGTCCTAGGAAGAAATACAACCTGGAAGAAATAGGATCTCTAACTTGGGCATGGTATAACCTCTCTAGGCCTTTAAGGAAATGGATAACCAATCTCATGTGAAAAGACAGACCAGAGATTGACCAGGGGCTGGAAGGCCAAAATCACTGCCAGGTGGACTTTGAAGAAATAGCTAGACCCTCTTGTTTCAGATGCAAAAAGTACTCTAATATAGACTGCAACAAAGATTGCACAGGTGAAACTCTGCGCTGGGAAGGCCAGGTGGAGAACTGCTTCCATTTTCGGAGGTAAGTGGTCCTCGTGGAGGGGTTTCTACTGCCTAACCAAACTTTACAGACTTGCTCAAACCATGTTTGCTCCTCAGGATTCAGCTGCAGAGCATCCAGACTGTCAGATGAAGAGAGCTGAGGTTTGGGTGGAGCAGATGACTGTGGTCTCAGGCGATCAGGTCCAGGTATAGCGGAAGCAGAAGCGGGGCCTCCACAGAGATGGGTGGTGAACCAATGTTGTCAGGGCCATACAGGAGCTATGACTCATGACTAGTCCCACTTGATCTTCATCAGAACCTTGTACATTAGTGGGATAGGAAGAAAAGCGGAATACAAATGATCTATCCACTATAGCAGTAAGGCATCCATAAGAGACCCCAGGCTGTGGTCTCGGAGAGAGTAGAACTGGTGGCATTTCCTGTTGCTTCGGGTACCAAACACATCTATTTGCGTCTATCTGGGGAGCCCCCCACAGTTGGAAAAAAGACAAGTTACCTTTTCCATAACTTGTGTTCTTCAAGAGGTGTTGCTCATGTCCATTCAACTTAGATGTGCATGCTCACCAAATGCACTAGCGCCAGACGTTTTTCCCTCAGCAATGTCCGTAGGGGACTGGCTCCAGCGCCCCCTGTAATGGCACACACATGTCGCAGTATATAAGGCGCCGCTGGTTCCCCGCACCCTCAGTTCCTTCCTGCAGGAATCTCCGACAGTGGGGAAGGAGGGCAGGTTGTGGAATGGACATAAGCAACACATCTCGAACACCAGTTATGGAAAAGGTAACTGTCTTTTCTTGTTTGAGTGCTTACTCATGTCCATTCAACTTAGGTGACTCCCAAGCAGTACCCCTCGGAGGTGAGTAAGGAGTTCACAGATATGTAGATTGCAACACAGCTCTTCCAAACCCAGCGTTGTCCCTGGCCTGCTGAGCGATGGCGTAGTGGGCCATGAACATGTGCACAGCGGACCATGTCGCAGCTTTACAGATATCCTAAATTGGGAAGTGTGCCAGGAAGGCCACCAAAGAGGCCAGCACTCTGGGCGAGTGGGCTCTGACTCTTGGCGGTGGAGGGACTCCCGCCAACTCATAGCAGGTCTGAATGCAAGAGGTGATCCAGTTAGAAATCCTCTGCGTTGACATTGGGAGGCCCTTCATCCTATCAGCTGTAGAGACGAAAAGCTGAGTAGACTTACAGAAAGGCTTTGTCTGATCTAGGTAGAAAGCCAGAGCCCTTCTTACATCCAAAGCATTCACTAGTCTCATGGGGCTTAGAGCAGAAGACTGGAAGGAAGATGTCCTGGCTCACGTGGAAAGCAGACACCACCTTGGGAAGGAAGGCCGGGTGGGACCGGAGCTGTACCTTGTCCTTATAGCAGACTACGTACGGTGTGGTTCTGAGGTCAGGGCTTGCAGCTCGGAGACTCGCCTCGCCGACGTCGTCACCACCACCAGGAAAGCTACCTTCCATGATAGATGAGACAGAGCATGAGACCAAAGGCTCAAAGGGCGGGCCCATGAGCCTGGCAGAACCAAGTTGAGATCCCACTGAGGGGCTGGGGACCACAGTTGAGGAAAGAGTCTCTCGAGGCCTCCAAGGAACCTGACCGTCATGTCATGGATAGAACACCATCTGCCCCGGATTGGCGGATGAAAGGCCAAAATGGCCACCAGATGCAACATGATAGAGGAGTGCACCAGGCCCTGGTTCTTTAAATGAAGCAGGTAGTCCGAGATCGACTGCACCGAAGAATACGAAGGGGACATGCGCCTTTCGGCCGCCCCACGGGAGAACTTTGTCCACTTTGCCAGGTAGTTCTCCCTAGTCGAGGGCTTTCTACTCTTGAGGGCGACCTTCCTGAGTCCTTCCAAACAGGCCTATTCATCTGGGTTCAGCCACGCTGTGAAGTGGAGGAACACATGGTTGGGGTGCAAGAGTTGGCCATGATCCTGTGACAGCAGGTCCGGTCGGTTTGGCAGGGGCCAGGGAGGGATTGCTGACAAGCTTGATAGCATCCCGAACCAGTGCTGGTGAGGCCATGCCAGGGCGACCCTGATAACCAGCACCTTGTCCCTCTTGATTTTTGCTAGGACCTTGCTGATGAGCAGAATCAGAGGGAACGCGTACATCAGGCTTCCTGCCCACAGCAGGAAGAAGGCATCTGAGAGGGAGCCCTTGCCCAGACCCCATCTGGAGCAAAACCTGTGGCACCTCCTGTTCTGCCTGGTGGCAAACAAATCCACTTGGGGAGTTCCCCACCTCTGGAAGATCATGCCGGCTACCTTCGGGTGGAGCATCCACTTGCGGTGAGAGGAGAAATCCCTGCTTAGGTGATCTGCTAGCGTGTTTCCGGCAACTGAAAGGTGACACGCTTCTAGATAGATTCCATGATTGATGCAGAAGTCCCAGAGTGCCTCTTGGCAGAGGGCCGAGGATCGTGCTCCACCTTGCCTGTTGATGTAGAACATTGAGGCTGTGTTGTCCATGAGGACTTTGACTACTCTGCCTGAAAGGTGAGGTAGGAAGACTGCGCATGCTCTGCGCACTGCCCTGAGCTCTTTGATGTTTATGTGTAGCGCCAATTCCTCTGGGGACCACATACCTTGGGTCTGGAGGGTGGAGAGGTGTGCCCCGCAGCCGAGGTCCAAGGTGTCCGAAACCAACTTGACTGAGTGAGGAGTGCTGACCAAGGGAACTCCTTCCAGGACTTTTCTGGGGTTGGTCCACCATCGCAGCGAGGTAAATACTGTCGCGGGGATGGTGACGACCTTCTCCAGGTGGTCCCTGGACTCGGAGTTAGACCGTCGCCAGCCATTGTTGCAGGGGTCACATCCGGAGCCAGGCGCGGTGCACCGCATATGTACACACTACCATGTGACTTAGTAGGCACAGGCAAACCCTGGCCATGGTCAGGGGAAACGTGGAGACCTCCACAACGAGGTCCATCAGTGCCCTGAATCTCTACAGCAGCAGGAATGCCCTGGCGCAGGTCGAGTCAAGCACTGCTCCAATGAACTCTATCCTCTGTACCAGAACTAACTGGGATTTTTTGTCGCTCACCAACAGGCTGAGGCAATGGCAGGTGGCTAACAGCATAGCAACATCCCTTTGGACCTGGCTCTGCCCTTGACTAGCCAGTCGTCGAGGTATGGGTAGATCTGGACACCCTGATGTCTGAGGTAGGCAGCCACGACCGACATGTACTTGGTGAATATCTGCAGTGCTGTCTCTAGGCCAAATGGGAGGACCGCAAACTGATAGTGGTTGGGATCTACCATAAACTGGAGGGAGCATCTGTGTCCCATGAAGATGGCGATGTGAAAGTACGCATCTTTCAGATTGAGGGTGTTATACCAATCTCCCAGATCCAGGGAGGGGATGATAGAAGCCAGGGAGACTATTTGGAACTTGAAGTTCTTGAGATAGCGGTTGAGGCAACGCAGGTCTAGGATGAGGTCTGAGACCACCCTTAGGTTTTGGGATTAAGAAATAATGGAAATAGAACCCCTTTCCTCTTAAGTGATGTGGAACCTCTTCTACGGCTCCCACCCAAAGGAGGGACTGGACTTCTTGTACCAAGAGTTGCTCGTGACACAAATTGGAGGATGTATTGTGCTGAGCACTCTATGGTCTGAAGTAATGAGAGCCTAAGCACTGAAGAGGAACAGGTGGTCAGAAAATAGAGGGGTAACTGGATTCGATGTTACAGGGCCTGAGATGTCAACCTCGAGCCTCTCGTCAAAAAGAGTGTTTCAAGCTCAGAGTGCCTGGGGGTGGCCTGCACCAGCCCTGTAGGGGGAGCTGGTGGAGGTGGTTTATGCCTGAACCCCATTCTTCCTCCCCTGCGGGTCCTGGGTGGCTGGCTGGGCAAAGTATCAGCCAGTCTGTTGGGGCCTGTAATGCTTTCTAGAAGCCACTGGGGTACATAACCCCAGGGATTTCAGAGTTGCCTTAGAGTCTTTAAGATCATGGAGTCTAGCATAGGTTTGCTCTGAGAAGAGCGAGGACCCTTCAAAGGGGAGATCTCAGAGGGTTTGTTGCACCTCCTGGGGAGGACCCAACGACTGTAGCCAAGAGCTTCTATCCATGGTTACAGCTGTGGCCATAGACCAAGCCATAGAATCAACTGCTCCCAGTGGTGCCTGTAAGGAGGCCCTAGCTACTGTTTTCCCATCCTTGATCAGTGAGAACTCCTGTCTGACATGTTAAGGGAGCAGGTCTTTAAATTTCTGCATAGCTTCCCACATACTAAAATCATAGCGGCCCAGCAGCGCCTGCTGGTTTGCTATACAAAGTTGCGACCCTCTTATAGTGAAGGTTTTCCGGCTGAATAGGTCGCACTTTTTGGGTCCTTTGCTTTAGGCACTGTGCCCGACCGTCCTTGGAAATTTCTCCCATTGGCAACGACCATGACCAGGGATCCTGGAGGAGGATCAGAGCATAAGAACTCACAACTCTTGGCAAGTACGAAATACTTTCACTCCATGTTTTGCCGTGGGAGGGAGGAAAGCGTGGGTCTCCCACAGCACCTTAACTGGGTTCATGACAGCCTTGTTGTGGGATAGAGCCACCTTTGAAGGACCTGTCACCATCAGAATGTCCAGCAGACTGTGGGAGACCTCCTTGACCACCTCTGCCTGAAAACAGATTCGAGCCTACCTGCTTTAGCAAGTCTTGGTGAGCTTTGTGGTCATCTTGTGGAGGGGACGTGCCCACTGCCTCCACAGCCTCATCTGGGGAGGAGGAAGAGGAGCTGGTTAAAGGACCTCCAGTCCTCCCTGTCTTGACCAGGATCTGCAGGGCCTCCTCTTGAGGTGCAGTGCTAAGCTTGGTACCGGAGTCCATATTGGGAGTCTCACAGCGAGGTGTCAGTAGTCCTCTGCTCTCAGAGACCACCGAGAAGAAGTGCCTCGAGAGAGTGCCCTGGCCTGGGCGGAACCACTGTGGGTTCCAGAAGGGCCATTGCATGGGTGCCAACCCCTATGGACCAGGTGGCCAAACTTGGTGGTATCCCCCCACTTGGGGCCATAGTGGAGTAGGAGTGCCTCCATGGGAGTAGCGCAGGCAGCTGCGATGACAAGAAGAGTAGGACCCCACTTCCGACTCAGACAACAATGAAGAGTCCTGGTGGGGCAACCAGGGGTGTGTGGACCCTGTTGGTGCTGGCGATCGGTGCTGCAGCGAAGCCTACGATACGACAACCATGGATGGTTTTCCGCTGAAGACAGTCCTGGTACCAGGTGGTGGCTGGGGGATGCATCCCTGCTGCTCAATAGTACCAGCAGCGCTGAATCCTGCATCACCAGAGACATAGATACCAGCAACAAAAGTAGGTCCCTGGCTGCCGCGAATGCCTCCCAAGTTGATGGTAGTGTAAACAGGTTGTGACCCCTGTTCCCTCTAATTTTTCCCACCCATATGAAATGAATTTTATGTGTACCAATATGGAGGTGATGTGTGACACATCAACTCCATATTGGTGCACATAAAATTCATGTGATGAGTGTGGGGCCGAGGGGTTTGGAGTGTGGGACGGGGCTCAGGGCTGGGACAGAGGGTTGGGTGCAGGGGGTGAGGGCTCCGGCTGGGCGTGCAAGCTCTAGGGTGGGGTCAGGAATGAGGGGCTCAGGGCTGGGGCAGAGGGTTGGGTGCAGGGGCTGAGGGCTCCAGCTGGGGGTGCAGGCTTTGGGGTGGGGCCAGAGTGCAGGGGGGTTTGGGGTGCAGGAGGGTGCTCAGGGGCTATGGCGGGGAGAAAGGACTCCCCCAGCTCTCTCCCCTTGCAGCAGCACCTGGGCTGGGGGCAGGGGAGAGGCACCTTTCCCTGTGGCGGCAGCTCTGGGGCTCAGGCTGCAGGATAGGCACCCCTCCCCTGGCCTAAGCAGGTCCGGGCTGAGGGAGAGCTGTGCCACACCGGCCGCGCCTGGGGCTGGGCCACTGTAGCCCAGCAGGTCTGGATGCCCCAGCTGCTACAGGAACAGGGGTTTCTATTCCTGGTACTTTTTAATTCCAAAGCCCAAGGGTGGTGTACGGTCCATCCTGGACCTGTGAGACCTCAACAAGTACCTAAAGAAGTTAAAGGTCCGCATGGTTTCCCTGGCTTCGGGAGACTGGTATGCCACCCACAACTTGAAGGACGCATACTTCCACCTAGTGATCTTTCAAGGACACAGATGTTTCCTCCAGTTTATGGTGGGGCCCCACCACTACTAGTCTGCAGTCCTTCCATTTGGCCTGGCGACAGCACCGAGGGTGTTTACCAAGGGCATGTCGGTGTTCGTGGCTTACCTCAGGCACCGGTGTACCCAGATCTACCCATACCTTGACAAGTGGCTCGTCAAGGGCAGTTCCAGGTCTCAAGTCCAAAGAGTTGCAGTGCTTCAAGCCACGTGCCGCTCTCTGGGCCTTCTGGTAAACAACAAAAAGTCAATGTTAGTGCCAGTGCAGAGGACAGAGTTCATCAGAACAATCCTTGACTCGACCTGAAGCAGGGTGTTCCTGCCACAGGAAAGGTTCCACATGCTGACGAACCTCATCGCAGAAGTCTCCCCATTCCCTCTGACTACAGCCAGGGACTGTCTGCACAGCTGTAGCAACCTCTTTACCTCCTGTGTGAGGAGACTCTCATGAGAGGGGTCCCTGAAGAGGGACGGGGAAGGTGGGTGGGAATGGGGGGTAGAAAAGAACTGGAGGGTATAACCCTGTTCCACTGTGCTGAGGACCCATTGGTCGGAGATTATAGCAGTCCAAGCAGGGAGAAAAAGGGAAAGGCAGTCGGAGAACACTGGGACAGATGGATCCGGGGAATAGTCTGGTAGGTCACCCTCAGGCGCACCCTCAAAATGACTGTTTGGCCCCTTGCTTGGCACGGGTTGAGCCCAACTGGGAAGAGGGTGGAGGCGGGTGGCTTGGATGTCGCTTGTAGCCCTTGGCTTGCTTGTGGGACTCGTCCTGCCGAGGCTGGCTCCCCGACCCTGAGGCTGCTGCAGTTTGAACCGCTCACGCACCAGGGCTGGGACATAAGGACCCGCACCACCCTGAAAACCCTGGGAGTCCTTGAGGCCATTCAACTTGCTATCTGTTTGCTCCGCAAATAGGGCTCGGCTGCCGAAGGGCAAGTCCTGTATTGACTGCTGAGCCTCAGATGACAAGCCAGAGAGGAGCAGCCAAGAGGCTCACTGCATGGAGATAGTGGAAGCCATGATGCGGGCAGCAGCATCAGTGGCGTCCGACACTGCCTGGAGGGCTGCCCTGGCTGCGGTCGTGCCCTCATCGAGGATCGCTTGAAACCCCTTCTTGGAAGCCTCAGGGAGCGACCCTTCAAACTTGGCCATGGCTTGCCACATATTGAAGTGATACCAGCCAAGGAGGGCTTGGTGGTTGGCCACTCTCAGCTGAAGGCTGGAAGACAAATAAATTTTGCATCCAAAGAGATCCAGCCTCCTCGAGTCTTTATTTTTGGGGGTGGCCCCGGGTTGCCCTTGCCTCTCTTTGTGGTTAACTGCCTCTACCACAAGGGAATTGGGGGCAGAGAGGGAATGTAAGTATTCATGGCCCTTGGTTGGCACAAAATACCTGCATTTGGATCTCTTAAAGATAGGGGCCAGGGAGGAGGGGGTCTGCCACAGGGCACTAGTGATTTTGGAAACTCCTTATGAAGGGGTAGGGCCACCCTGGCAGGAGCTGAGGAGCAGAGAACATCAAACAGAGAGTTAGAGGGCTCTTCCAGTTCCTCTGCCTGAAGCCCCAGGTTGGAAGCGATCCTCTACAAAAGTTCCTGGTGCACTTTGGCATCATCCTGAGGAACCGGGTGAGGGTGCCCCATGATTGCCTTGTCTGGCGACGATAAGGATGATGCCGGTGCTGCGGAAACCTCCATGTCCATTGGTGGTCCAACAGCTTGCTCCCCTGGGTCCTCCTGGACCTGTGGGGTCTTTCTTACCTCCCAAAGCTTTGAGCACCAGACTGGCTACCGAGGCTGCTGGCCTCTCTGAGGCTCCCGACACTGATTGGGCAGCCTGGGACAGTTGGGTGAACCCCCAAGGGTTCCATGGGTACCATGACACTGCCCACTGCACTTGGGGCCATGGAACCAGCGTTGGTGCCGTTGATGCCGGCGTCACTGTAGGTACCGGGGCTTATCCCGCAGTCAGGGAACATTGCTCTGTACCAGAGCTGTAAGTGGAGCGGTTGGTACTGGGCAACTAGGAACGGGCGGAGCGGTGGCTCTTGTCTGACTGGTGCCAGTTGCTGTGACCCGAAGCTGACCTGTCTGAGCGAGTCAGGCATCTTGGTTGGGGTTTCGGAGACCGACGGCGTTCGGCGGATCTGCGTCAGACACCCAGGGATCCATGCCTCATGCTGCTTGACTGGTACCGGGATGTCGAACAGGACTGAGAGCCACTACAGGCCAGCTGTCAGGAGGAACCTCCTGAGAAAGGTCATCTCCTCCTGGGAGACAGATGACGACAACCGGGCAATCGGCGATCTCTGCTCCCCAATCAGTTCTGTGATTGGTACTGGGCCCTTGGAGACAGTTGGGGCCAGTCCTGGAGATCTTGCCAGACTGCACATGCCCCAGAGGGTTTGTGCCAATCCATCAGCAAGGAATGCCTTGAATCCCTCAATTGGTGGCCCCAGCGTGGGTTATGAAGGGGGCTCCGCTGAGCCTGTCTCTCTAGTCCCGAGGCATAACGGCTTTGCACAGGCAAGCAAGGGTGGGACATCCCTCTCGATGGGGAACAGTGCCGCTGAGGCAGGGACACACATAGGTCCCAAAGTCGGTTTTCCCCGAGACTGGGGTACCACTGGAGCGGGTGTGGGTGGCACTGGGAGCGTCAGGATCTCCTGAGCTGCTTGAAGGGCTTCAGGCATCTGAAGCTGGTCATGGCCTGCACCGCTGTCTGGAGTCGCAGACGAAGTACAGGATGGGCTGCACCGCTTGACTTGAGCTGGAGCCCAACTTCCTGAAGGGGGTATTGAGCAGCCCGGCACGGGGCATGGCTCGTCCCCAATCCTCTCCTTTCCCTTGCGAGAGGTAGACCATCCCTTCACATTCTTCTTTGGCTTCATGACCAGAGCCATGGAGGGTGGACGGCACCGGCAGAACACTGCACACGGAGGCCAAGATGCTCAGTGTGGAGTCGGGCTGCTGCTCTGGTGCTGGAGTGAGTGCCGACTCCATTAGGAGCACTCTTAGACTGATATTGCACTCCTTCTTTGTCCTAGGTTTAAAGTGCTTTATCTGCAAGTCCTTATCACTTATGTGCCACTCGCCTAAGCACCTTAGCCAGCTGGTATGTGGATCACTGACGGGCATAGGCTGGTTCCAGCGATCACATGGCTTAAAGTCTGGGGACCAGGGCATGCCCCGTCCCCTGGCTGAGTCCCCTTTGGGACTAACAAAGAGTTGAAAACTACTACTAAGCGTTTAAGGAACTACTAACTATATACAACTATTTTACAGGTTTTCAAAGTTCACAACAACAACAGAGAACAAAACAACTCTAGCCGAAGAAGCAGATGTTCTAGCACCGTCGCTGGCAGCAAGAAGGAACTGAGGGTGGGGGGAGCCGGCAGTGCCCCTTTTTCATGCCATGTGGGCACCACTCCAGAGGGCGCTACAGGCGGTCCCCATCAGATACTGCTAAGGGAAAAACTTCCAGCACAGGTGCATGTGGTGAATGCACACGCACCTAATATGGAATAGACACAAGCAAGCACTCGAAGAACGACCACTTTACGGCTACTTTCTGTGTTTCTTCTTGGGCACTGGTGCTGAGATTCTTGATTGGCAGGAGTGCGCTGCACCAAAGCTAAGGTGCTCGGTGCACTCTGAGTGACTTGGCTCTGAAATAGATCTCAGGGCTTCCTCCATGAAAAGGACCTTCAATCTTGCCTCCCAGACCTTTTTTGTGGCAGGTTTGAAGTCCCTGCAGATCTGGCAATGGTGCTTTCTATGAGACTCCCACAGCACTTGGGAGAGCTTGAATGTGAGTCACTCAATGGCTTCAGGAACCACAGGGCTTGAAGCCCAGTGACCAAGGAATGTCCTGGCATTAGAGAGCAGCCGAACTTTGCTATCTGAGAAGTCCAACTACAATATAACTAAAAACTATCACAACTTTAAACTATATACACTAGAAAAATAGAGAAATAGCAAAAAACCACTGGGGAGTTTGCCAAAGCAAACAAGAGCAGTTCCAGCAACAGTCACAGGCAGTAAGAAGGAAGGGGTGGGGTGGGGGTGGGGGGAGGGCTGCAGGGTCGGCAGGGCCCTTTATACCAATGCTAATAGCATGAAGCACCAGAGGGTGCTAGAGCCAACCTGTCGGATACCACTATGGGAAAAAATTCCAGCAACTGTGCTCAGGGCACATACACCTACGTTGGAATGGACATTTGCAAGCACTCGAAGAAGAATATGCTGTTCATTCAGATTAATATCACAAGGAACAATTTGGAATGGGTTTTTTTTTGTTTTTGATTTTTAAAGGTTAGGACAGTACTGGTGGCAAAATAATTTGCAGGCCAGATTGAAGAAAAAAAAACCCACAGGAAGCCCTGACAGCACCAGGTATTTTCACTGTAATCATCCAGCAACCTTTGCAATAACTCTTTGAGGAACTCACCAGTTCTCTTTCCTGGTGTACAGAATCTCAGAACTTCAACTGGGAGTAAACCATGAGGGTAACCTATGGACATGTTTCCTCTCCAGGGACCTAGGACTCTAATTCCCAAGTTGTAACACCTTTGCTTTCGTCCCAAAGCATGTTTTATTTTCTAGCTTCTCCATTAGATCACCGACTTCCTTAGAAGTCACTCAGTTTTGTTGATGCACCTTCAACTTTAAAGAAAAAGGTTAATTATTTCTTCACACTAATTGCAGGTACAAACGAAGTGCATAAACTAAGATTTTTCTGAAGGGACTAGTATTTTGGGTGCCTCAATTTTGAGGTGACCAAACTTGACCCAGTTAAAGGAGCCTTGGATTTACACAAGATAGCCTTCTGAAATGAATTCCAGCTTCCAAAGTTAGGAGCCTAGCTACCTTTGAGGATCTGGGCCCAAGTCCTTTGCTAAGGATGCTGCTGCTGCATCTACCTCAGAAATGAGGGAATACCATGGGAATCGAGAACTTTATTGAATTTCAGCTCCTAATTGAGAGAGGCAGGGGGTGGGAAAGAGGAGTATTTTCATCATTGCAGCTCAAATCAGCTTTCAAAGCAGAATTGAAATGCACTCCCATCTGCATGTCTGGAAAACGAGAATCTGAAAGAAAAAAGTGTGACCATGCTCCAGACAAGTCTGAGCTGCTGCCTTTATTCACATGAAGAGAAGAGTAGCTGAAGTATCTCAGACTGTTCACAATTTAGAACTACATCCTTATGAATTCTCCAAATGGGTAATTTTTGTGCCCAAGACGTAGTGTGGTATTCTAATAGCTCCCTGACAGGTTCTCACTTCTGTTGCCCTTTCTGCATTTTATCAAGGCAGTACTTGCAATATCTTTCTTCTAGTTCTGTACTCTGTGCAGGAACTGGCAGCTGAAGTGTTGCTGTCTACTGCCCAAAGCTGGTGGGCCACATCCCTTCGGCTTTCTGTCAAAATGAGTATTTCCAAAACTTTCTGCATAAATCTTAAAACCTTATTGGAAATTAGGTCACAGTCCTTAACAGGTTAACAGACACTGAATATTATCAGTTTGTATGTTAGAACACTACCCAAGAAAGCTTTTGGAACAGAATTTTGCTGTAAAATATACTTCACATTTTATGGTAGCCTGGAATGAACATTTAGGGAGTGTCCACACCAGTCTTTACAAGTAAGTTAACTATCTCAAGTAAATTGCCAACCCATTAACTTGAAGTTAAAAATTCAAGAGAAAACAAGCTTTTAAGTGAATATTAACACAACAAAATGTATGTATGTATGTATATACACAATAGAGGATTTGTAATTTTGAAAAATGGCCAGTGCCAGATGCTTCAGAGGGAAAGGACAGAACAGGGCGATTTCAAGTGATCCATCCCATCATCCAGTCACAGCTTCTGGCAGTCAGAGGTTTAGGGACACCTGAAGCATGGGGTTCTGTCCCTGGCCATCTTGAGCTAGTAGGCATTGATGGACCTATCCTCCATGAACTTGTTTTCTTGTATGGATTAGTACGCATAACCTGGATGACAAAGTGCAATTTTTTACTAACGGTCATATAAATATGACAAATGCTGTATCCATACAGCATGCATAGTTCCATGTACAGTAACGTCTCACTTAACATTGTAGTTATGCTCCTGAAAAATGCAACTTTAAGTGAAACAATGTTAAGTGAATCCAATTTCCCCATAAGAATGGATTTAAATGGGGGGGTTAGGTTCCACGGAATTTTTTTTTTTTTGCCATACAGTACTATAGTTGGGAGGTGCCCCCGCCTTACCCCACACAGGCACAGCCCACTGGCACTGGAGACAATGAGGCAGGCAAAGACCCTGAAGGTGCCACAGGCTAGGAGAAGCACGTTGTGCAGCAGCAGCAGCAGCTTCCTCTACTCTGCAAGCACCATGGGCGGGGGGCTCAACCCTCGGCCTGCCCACTCCACCCCTTTCCCCAAGCCCCCACCCTTAACCCGCCTCTTCTTCCCCCCTCCTCCCCCTTTATTCGGCACACCTGAATGTCGGAAGCCAGCTGATTGCTGCTGGCAGGAGGGAGGGGGGAAGAGGAGCGAAGACACAGCGCGCAGGCTCCCCCTCCCTCTGAACACCGCAAGCCAGCTGATTGTCGCAGGCAGGAGGCAGCGGGGAGGCGCACTGTGTCCTCCCCCCGTCCCCGTGGCAATCAGCTGGCTTGTGGTGTTCAGGGGGCAGGATGGGAGAACCGAGGACTTGGTGCGCAGCCTCCCCCCTCCCCTGCCTCCTGCCCGCGGCAATCAGCTGGTTTGCAGCGTTCAGGAGGCAGGGGAGGGAAGGGGAGTCTGTGCACAGAGTCCTTGCTCCTCTCCCCTCCCTCCTGAATGCCACAAGCCAGCTGATTGCCACGAGCAGGAGGCGGGGGGAGCACAGGGAAGGCGCTGATCCGTGGGGTCTGCCAGCGGGTGGGAGGTGCTGGGGGTGTGTGTAGGGGAGCTGATGGGGGGCTGCCAGCTGTGGACAAAGCAGGCAGCCAAACGACGTTATAGCGAAGCATCGCACAACTTTAAATGGAGCATGTTCTGTAATGGAGCAGGGACGCAAGATCAAAACAAGGTTAAGCGAGAGGATATTAAGTGGGGAGTTACTGTACTTGGTAACAGGCATGAATCCTCACAGAGCCATTAAATCTGCAGAGGACAGTGAAAGGCACCAATATTCAGGAAAACAAAGTAAGACCACTGTGGAGTTTCTAGGTTAAAAGGAACCTCCAAGTTAGAATGAATCCAAAAACATTTTAAAGTTGCAGCTGCTCCAAAATGTTAATTCAAATAATAAAATAGCTGTTTGCTGAGCCCCAATTTAAATACATTATCATGGTACGATGTGGTCTGAGAAACATCAATTTAACCTGAGAAAAATAAATCAAGCTGTGGGTGTGAGAAATCAGCTTCATAATGGGAGAGTTGTTTCAACCTTAACTAGAGAGATGATGGAAAGATGTCTTCTCTTTCCATAATTATTATTATGGAAAAAGTATTCTATTTTTCTTTCCATTACATAGGCTGAGTTATTTTAAATTTTATGTGGAAGGTATTTCTTACCTTCATCTATTTTTAGGACTTCTTATTTCTGCTCTTTGTTGACCAGAAGAATGGGGCATTCATGTGATACAATCATTTTACAGAATACTTCCTGAATTTTCTCCATTTTAATAAATCATTTTTTGTCTATTTGATTTCTGCTGCACGTGTGTATTCAATGAGTTCTCTCACTGCCTAGCTCTCTTAAATTACAGCTAACTCGGAACAGAGTATGTACAAGTAGTTTAACTTATCCATTTCAAATAAACTTTACCTTAGATTCCTCTCCATCATTACTTGTATTTAGAAACTGAAATATTTTATCTGCTTGTTGCAACATATGCTCAATTAGTGGATAAGAAAGTTACGCTCATTATGGATATTAATGTAGCCCCGTCTCTGAAGAAATGTCTGCATAAAGGGGGAGAACAATAGCTGCGCTACAGCCACTATGGAGTTGAGAGCCTTATGGCTCAACCTAACGAAGTTGTATCACGTCCCAGGACACAAGAGGTTTGAAAATCACTGGTCTTGGTATTGCCCCCCTCTAGCATTAATGGCTCAGGCTGACAGCATTTGTGTTGCCAAAGGTTCTGCAGACAGGTATGGATTGGCCTTTATTAGTACTAGGCAAAGGAATCAAGCAAGCAGAGATGTTCTTAAGCACAACTGTGGGGAAAATGCCCAGACCCACAAACATTTTGGTTGAGTATGTTCTACGTAGACACTTGCTGACTAATGAACTTTAATTTGATTTGAAAATAAATGCACAATACAAAAAAGTAACTACAGTATTCAAATTTTATATAAAAAAGGATCACACTAATCAACTAACCTCATTTCCTTTACAACTTCACATGAATGTTGTATTTTAGTATCATTGTGACAGTCTTAAGACTGCAGACCAGAGGAATGCAAGCTGTTCCAAGAATCAAGACATCAATAGTTTGGATAGACATACATTCCTTTGTTAGATGGCAAAGAAGAAATGCTAGAGAGGGGAAGCTAGGATGTCAAATCAAAGTGTTCAGTTTTCTTGCCTTTGGTCTCACTACTTCATATACCTTTGAAAGGCATTAAACTACAAAAATGTAGGTGAAAATAGTTTAATATTGTTCAGACCTGCTGATGCTAGCCTAGTCAAAATCAGGCATCTCATTTTTAATTTCTGAACTGAAAACAAGTGTAAGCTCTTCTTGAAGAGCTCTTGCATGTTAAAGTTTGTCATTGCAGTTACAGGAGCATTTATCTAGCCTGATATTCATCTACCTCTTATGGGGTTCTTTTTTCTATAGAGTCAAACATTGAAGTGATCACTGCATTTTTATCCAATAAAAGATAAGCCAAAAGAAGGAAAATAAATGTAAACCAATTTTATTTTGCTTTTAAGTAGTGTTCTTAAAGCACTACAGCATGGTAAACAATGTAAATTAGTATAAGTCATCTCAAAAGCCAGAGTTCTCTTTTTATGAGTTGTTAAAAAGATGCAGCCTATTCTAACAGGATAAATATTTTAACCATTTCACTTCGAGTTAATGAAGGCTCACAAATGAGCAACACTCCTCATTGAGGAAAACAAAAAGCTGTTGTCGACAAAGCGACAGCACACACACAAAAACAAAAGAACTGTGTAAAAATAACTAACTGTACTGTGTTCCCATACTCTTTTGAAGTTGCTTTACAATGGGATGATATGCACATGATCTTGATGCAAACTTGTCATATTACTTGCAAATACATGTAGCCTAGCCTTACCGTTCAGTCCAAAAGCTGCTAACTGTTCAGGTAATGCAGCACTATACTCTTCTGCTTACCATCAACTCAATATGTTTTACTCATTACCTTTTCTTCTAGACTGCAGGGCAGGTTAGAAAGAAAATGATCCCCTCATTAAAAATTGGTACTCTTATAGGAAAAATGTGTAATTTTGCAATAGACTTAACAAGTTATGTTTTGCCTCTCTTTTCCCCTTAGCCACAAAATGGGCATGAAGTATTGGTTTGTTTTTTGTTTTTTTTTAAAATGCCTTAATTCTCAACTTCATGCAAATCTAAATAAAGATGACCAAAACAAAAGCTTAAACAATGGAAGGATATTTCACAGAAAATTTCTTATACAAAAAACACATAAGAAAAAGGGCCACTAGGTGACATTTTAATTTACAAATTGGCATCATTTTGGTCAATATCCAAGTGCTGTTTTCTTCTACCACAACAAAGCAGCTGTACAGAAAGAAAACTGCATAACTGGTTTTATGCATTTTAATCACACATTTCCTCAGGAATTTCATGTGGATTAAGGATGCCAGGGACAGACATCTGAAGCTTATGTTTCTCCTCCTGAGCCTGTCGAAGGGCTGTTTCTCTTTCTTCCAGGAATAAATCGGATGTGTCTTCACCTGCAAATTCCTACACAAATAAGTAGTTTAGTTAGTTCAACGTAAGTGTTTTGAAATCCAAGAATAAAAAGTAAGAAGCTTCCAAAATCCAGACATTTTATACATAAATATGAAAAATCAATTTTTCACACTTGACTGTCAGAACCAGAATTTAAAAACAAGTATTTTCTTATTCAACAGTTGTTGCCACTAAAACCTAAATCAGTATAAGGAATGTAGCAGCATCCTGCATAATATTTGCATTTTCACTAGCTGCTGCAGGTGGGGATACCAGCCTCAAGTTTTGAGTGGTCAGTCTTTTGGGTCCCATTGAAATGTAGGCATTACAACATCAAAATGTTAGAAGTTGAATCTACATTGTAATTCTATTTAGGATACTTTACTGAGGGACATTCCTTCCTTTCATCACCTCTTGAAGGCCAACTTTTATTTCTAAAAGGAAACAGAATGAAACCCTGACTCCAGGAGATCCCCAAAAAGAAAAGTTTAGGGTTCTGAGGACTGAAATGCTTTGTCTATCCCAGCTTACTGGGTTAAATATAATAGTCTGTGATACACAGGAGGATCAGCCTAGAAGATCTAATAGTCCCTTCTGGCCTTAAACTATGAAACTATTCCAAAACCAGGATTGCAATATGGCCTCTGTTTAAAAATGGGCTTACTACACATCTCCCAGTTTGGAAAGATTCACAGCTTCATAGAAATCCATAAGGTGCATCAATCCAGTCTCTTAGTCTAAGGCAACAGGCATTCCTCTGCACCCATACTGAGGTGGCCAATAGTCAAGACTGTGGCCCTACAACTCTGAGATGGTGAAATATAAAAACATGCTGACCTGTTTGCTGCATGACTTTTTATAAGTGATGAACCAGACTCTTTAGTTTTGAATATCACATTCAGCGGTCATTTAAAATTTACACTAACATTCCAAACATACCTTAATTTGGACCAGGAAATCCCTAAGGTGTTCCTTGAAGGCAGGAATATCCTGATTTAAACTGAAGAGTCCTGTTACAAATAGCTTAACCTGTGCACTAAGAGTAAAAATACTAATTAGTACATGGGAAACACAAGAACCCACACTCAATTTTTTTTTTTTTTTTTTTTTTTAACGGCCACAGCACACTTACTCTTGCAGATGAGGAAATGCAGATTTAAGAAGATTAGCAACATACTCCTGAATAAACATTTGGTTGTTCAATGGATTTCCAGGGTTTAAAGGTGTACTTATTTTTCCTTCTTCTACTAAATTGAACATGTACGCAAGAATTGATGCATGCATTGTCAAACCTGCATATGTAAAGCAGAAATGAAATTACTTGTTACTCAAAATAAATTCCTTTATTGTTTAATGATTGCTGTACTGTTTCCCTCAACCTCAAGCACTCTTACCTGCAGTATGTGAAGTATCTGTCACAACAGAAAAAATATGCTGAAGAATGTCACAGAAATAAGTCTGATAAAAACTCTGAGCAGCAGCCTCTTCTTGCGCAACATTCTGTAATAGAGTATAAAGTATCTGAAGACCTGAAAGAAAGCAAAAGGCTGAAGATGACCAAAATCCTTTACATTAGCTTTCCTTTCCAGAAAAAATTGCATATAATCAAGAAGTTCAGATTTGTGCACAGAGAAGTCTGACCTAGACAGAATTATGAGAACCAATATTGAAAGATTTTTCAGGAATTTCTTCAAGCAGCTACCATATTTTTATGGATTTTACATTTCATTATGATTACTAAGTATCAAGACCTCAGGCCCTTACCAAACAAAAACCGTCCACTTAAGTCCTACCTTTGCTGTGAGAGCGTATATTTAATTGCAATAATCATAAAATCATAAAAGCAGGTCAAGTAAAGCGGACTGTAAAACTCCTAAAAAAAAAAATGTTTGTTGGAATTTGCTGACATCTAAACGTTTTGCAGAAATGGTTAGATTTAGTCAAACTTCCAAAGAAATCCAGATTTCCTTCAGTTTGCCCGCCTGGCTTCTCCACAGTTCATCTGGTGGTCTGCTGAGACCAGGCTTCTAGGGTCCACAACTCTTGGGCAACCTGCCAGGCACTTTCCTGGAGTCAGGGACCCCGTGGCTTCTAAGACTTCTGGGGCCAGGTAAATTCCTGACTCTGGGAGTTGAGTCCACAGGAGCCTTGGCTCCCAAGCTCCTCAGCAGACCACCAAGTGGGCTGTGGCCCAGCTGGCACTCTCAGGCTCCCCTTTACTTCACCATATGGCTTGAAGGAGGGCTGGAAACCTCAGCTCCTGGAACTCTCAGAGCTGGCACTCCCTGGCTCCCTGTCAGTTGGGCTACCAAGATGCATCCAGGCTCCTCACGTGGCAGGCTGCAGCAGAGCCCGGAACCTTGGAAGCCATGGCAGCTAAGACTGAAAATGACAGTTCTTGTCAGGTTCACTGCTGCCCTGAAAATTGACCAGACTCCTGTCATTTTCAATCCACAGCAGCTATGACTTTCGGAGTCCCTGGTTCCGCTGCAGCGACCAGGCAGACAGCTGGCGACCCCGGACAGCATATTTCATTTTGGAAACACCACATTTTGCTGTTCCAAAAGAAAACATTATAGGATTTCAGTTCTGCACATTTTTTCCAAGTTTTTGGCTTTTCATTCCGATTTGGGATGATAATAAAATGCCTGAAAATTAAGTAGTTTTTGCAGAACTGAAATTTGGTTTCCCAGTCAGCTCTACAACCAACCAACATCATTAACATTACAAAAATGGCAGACACCAAGCCCCCTCCACCACCACTGTTTGGCAACGATTTGGAGAACAATCTTATAGTTAGATACTTATTTTAAAAAACAGACATCCTCATCAGACCTTGCCTCTATCTCTATACAACAGGCTGCATTGCCTACAATGGGAGAGAAGTCTAAGGCCTGTTACTCTGCCAGTGTATTTGAAGGTACTCAGATGGCCTGCTCCAGCATCTCCCCCTTCCTGAGGGACACCCTTCTAGTCCCAATATGGGTGCCTCCTATTGGGGTTTCCTTCTTGTTGAAGGCTGGGGAGATGGTGAGCTACAGGAAAGGAAAGGAAGCTAGAAAGGGGAGAAACAACAACAACAGGTACCCTCCCTGGCTGTAGGAGACAACTACATTCAAATATTTTAGCTTTATACATCTGGACAGACAGCAGAAGCCTGTGAAAATAATGACTAATAGAAAATATTGATACAATACAGCAATACCACCTCCGCAAATATATATTTCCCTAAGTTGACCTACTTATCACATACTCCCTCAAAATATAACATTCAGACCAATTAACTATCTGTATTTTTAAACTTGAATAAGGCCAAACTCTACTCACCTGTATCTGCAACATTTCTCATTGTGTGTTTGAAAGCCCAAATAATAGAATCCAAAACAAGTTTGAACTGTGCAGGTGGAATGGCCAGGAATGCTGGAAAGCAATGAGAATTTACTGCCTGGAGTAGCAAGAAAAAGTTTGTTCTATGTTCAGGATACTCTTCAAAGTCCTAAAAAGAGAAATACATAATGAAATTCCAAGTTCCTTTAGCAGCTATACAACACACCACCGGCTATCACCATAACAAAAATCTGATCCAGTAGCAGAAAGAGCAGCAGCTTTCCAACCAGGACAGCCTTTTTCCTTATAAAAAATTATTATAAAAGGAAATATTAACAATTTCAGGCCAGCATATGGACCCAATGCAATGCTTTTTGACTTAAAAGTCTGATAATGTTATGTTCTGATGAGTTAATCAAACTGAATCATCATTCAAGCCGGAGTTCTACTGTAGTTAGCATGTAAGAACTGTGCAAGCCATTCACATACCACTTAAGTTTCTATACAACAGTTAAATATAAGAGTCAGACACTTCACAGCACAGAAAAGGGGCAGAATGGTTGCAGCAGAAGCGGGAAGGGTAGTTTCACAATATGCTTGCCTTAGAGCACCAGAAGCCCATTAGAGTCCCACCGTACAACCACTACTATTTTGTGAGGTTAGGTGTTTGGTGTAGCCACAAGTCAGTTACTTTACATAGCATGCTCCTCCAAATCTGGTGGAAGCTACATTGTTCACTAGTATGCATGAAGGCCAGGGGAAGGGTGCAGGAGGAAGCCAATGGTAAACGCCATAGTACAGTAGCAGAGCAGACCCTCTTCCAAGGTGCTCTGGATTCTGCATGGATGGAACCTGATTACACTGATGCGCAGACTCTACAGGGTTTGGAAACTGTACCCCCCTGCACACACACACTTCCTCCCATAAGATGAAACACAAGTTTCCCTGAATTTTTCTTCTTATTGCCTATCAGGATAGCAAGGGTGGAAAAAAGGTGACAGCCATTTAGACCTAATTGTTAACTCCAAACCACACAATCTTTTCCTGCATGCTTAGAGAAGTATGAAAACCATAAAGGAGACTAAAAGGACTTTGGACCAGTTTCTAAGAAGATGATAAACAGAGTTATAATTTAAAAACATTTGGAGAAATGTTCAGGCAATAGTCTAGAAACAGATCTGGGTACAAGTCTGAGGACAGCATGAATCCAAAGTATGTTTCTCCTCTTTAAAAAAAGCACTCTAGTGTTTATAAGCTACTAAATAAACAAGACACTTAGGAGCAGGTTAATTTGTCTCATACAATGAATTGCTGTATTTTCTCACAATGGGGTATCACTTTTCACGAAGATTCAAGGGCTATTCATTACAAAATTATGACTGGAGTCTTGTGCACCTGACAGCTGTAGGAAGAGCTGGGACAAAATTCCAGTTCCTTGAGTCTGAAAACCTTAGCTGCTTTTGGCAAGAAGTTTTCATTAGTAACATAAGTCTGGTCACAATCCGCAAAGTAGAGGTAACTTGATGTGTGGCTCAGAAACAGCACTAACTCTGATGTTAATATTTTGGGAATTATTTCTGGCTATTTCTTCGTATACTACCTTTCTAATAGTACTTCTCATTCTGACACACGTCAAACATTATGAAATTATGTACATATCACTGCAGGTTATACCATAAGGATTTAATCACACAAGGTATTTTACCATATAACTGCTCTAAGGATAAGTTAAGTTGTTTTTCTTAGCTTCCAAAAAGGAAGGACTAATAAGTAGAAGTCTTAATATTCTTCAATTTAGAAGTCTTTGGAAGTTTAATGCAGTGGTTCCCAACTGTAATCTACAGGGACCTAAAATGTCACAAGGCTGACTCCTACTAGGTTCCTGCTTTACAGACTTAAAAGCTCTTAATTGCAAGTTCCCTTTCAAAAAGCCAGGTCATTAATAAAAAATTTAAGTCTTGAGAGGCTAAAAACAAGATGCATAAATCCACATTAAGGCACCTATGTTAAAGTAAGCTCATTCAGCACTTAAAAATAAAAATCAATACTTTCCTAATTTCTTTACCACATAAGCACTTGCTGCAATTGCTACAGGATTGTTACATAATTTCAAAAAGGAGGGGAGATGGTCCACAACACACTATTCAGATGTGGATCACTGTGAAAAAAATTGAGAAGCCCAAAGTGTTGACATTTGGGGCTGGATTCACGAAAGCACTTACGCCCTTAAGGCCCAGAATCAGGCCCCAATGATTCATAAAACCCTGGTTAATGGCACCTGAAATCATTTGGCACTTGAATTACTGCAGTAAATATTCCCTAGGTGCCTATGTTTCTGTCTCTGAGCATGTGTTGTACAGCCCCATGCCAGAAGTCCGGATGCCTAAAGCCCAGAGCAGTGTACAAACTGGGAGAAAATAAGTGTTCCTCCACTTAGCTTGTCTCTGGGACCTGATCCAATAAGCGTGCTCAGACCTAACTTACTACACTGAATCTTTATAGGCAAGCTTACACAAAAACAGCCAGTAGTTGGGGAGAGGAGACCCTCCCTCATAACTTTTAGTCCACTGGTTAGGGTACTCACCTGAGATGTGAGAGACCACTGGTTCAAGCCACTCTCTCCCCACTGACAGGGAGAAAGGATTTTGAACAAGAATTGCCTCTTAAGTGAGTGATCTAGCCACTAGGCCGGGGTGGGCAAAATATGGTCCATGGGCTTTGGATCCGGCTCACGGGATTGCCACCCCCATGGTGCCATGGGTCCCCCGCTGCTCCGGGAAGCGGCCAGCACAACATCCCTGCAGCCCCTGGGGGAGGGAGGGCAGAGAGCTCCACGCACTGCTCTTGCCTGTGGGTACCTCCCCCAAAGCTCCCATTGGCCGGGAACTGGGAACCGCAGCCAATGGGAGCTTCAGGGGAGGTACCCACAGGCAACAGCAGCACATGGAGCTCTCTGCTCCCCCACCCCCATGAGCCACAGTTGCCGGCTGCTTCTCGGAGTGGTGCGGGGCCGGCAGGGAGCCTGCCTTGGCCCCATTGGGTGCCGCTGCCACCCCGGAGCTGCTCCAGGTAAGCGGCACTGGGTCAGAGCCCGAACAACTCCTGCACCCCAACCCCCTGCCCTGAGCCCCCCGCCTGCACCCCAACCCCCTGCCCTGAGCCTTCTGCCTGCACCACGCACCCCCCCTGCCTTGAGCCCCCTCCCGCACTGTGCGCCCCCTCCTGCACCCCAACCCCCTTCGCTGAGCCCCCTCGTACTCCCCGCACCCCTCCTCTGCCCCAACCCCTTGACCTGAGCCCCTTCTTTTACTCCGCGCCCCCTCCCACACCCCTTCCTGCACCCCAACCCCCTGCCCGAGCCCTACATTCACGGGCCTGCAAGCAATTTCCCCACCCAGATGTGGCCCTCGAGCCAAAAAGTTTGCCCACCCCTGCACTAGGCAATAAGGCTTTCCAATATCAGGAGAGACTAAAGAAGCCCCTGTGACAGTGTTCCACTTGGAGCAGAAAAACTGGATCCTCGGTCTCCCTACACCTCTTAAGTACTCCAATCACCAGGCTATAGACACAGTCATGCTTGCTCTCTCTGGCCCAACTATTCTTTTCAGTATTTACTCACAGTGCAACTGCTTCACCATTGGGCCAGAGAGGACAAATACAAGAATGACTCTGTAAACTGGTGGTTAGAACATTCACAGGAGGTAGGAGACTTAGCATCCAGTCCCCCGCTCCACAGGAGAGACTGAGGGAACATTCACATCAGAATATCTTATAGCCGAGTGACTATGGCACATATCTGAAAAGTGGCAGATGCCTGTTCAAATCCGTTCTTCCCCTCAGATGGTGATGGGAGGACTTGAACTGGGGATCTCCCAGATCTCAAATGAGAAAAGTTGAGGGACGCCCTCCCCTGCCTTACAATCCCATCAGCACCTAACACCAAGAGAGGGTTTGCAGCTGAGAATCCCAAGCAGAGGGAGGTGCCTCACCACAGCCTAGACCCAGGCACCTATCTCCAACAGGGGACGGGCTAAGTACACATCCCTTAGCTTAACACCTCTCACTGGCTACCTTGGGAGGAGGAGCCTCCTGGCTTTTGTGAACACCATTCTGAGGGGCCTCTCTCTCCCATTCATTGTAAAGGGAGCCGAGGCACTAACTCCGGCTTTGTGAATACCAGTGATTTTCTAGGCACCTAAAAGTGATGTATGAGGACACTCAACATCATGCCTAAGGTAAGTCTATACAGCAGTGTAAGCCTGGGCTTAAGTCTAACTCCCTCCTTGCACCCATAAATCAATTGTGCTAACCTAGAGCTTGGACCTAGGATCCCAGGACCCCACAAGACTGGAGGGAGGACCTAGGGGCCAAGCCCTATTGCTTTCCTGTGTGCACGTAGCCCTGGCTTGACTTGGCTCCCAGAAGTCCTCCGGATGTGTCCCAGAGTTCCCAGAGACAGAGTAGGAGCACTGAAAGCATTACTGCCTGGCTGAGCGTGCTTCCTGTTTCTGCTCTTCTCACAGTGGTGGCAGTTCCTGCTCTGGCTCCTCCTCGCTGCTGTGTGGAGCTTGCCCGGAGCAGGAAGCAAAGGTGACAGGCAGGAGGCAACTTCTGGCTGCCAGGATGTTGGGGTTTAGCCCTCCCCTGGACGTGCTGAGCCAGCAGCTCTGCTGTCGCCCCTCCCTGCAGGGCAGCCACTTGGTCTGAGTCTGTCCCTTGCTCCTGGACCTGCGTGTGCAGAGATGCCCAAGCAGCATGCACTATGAGGGCAGCGAGTGGGAGCCAGACCAGAAAAATTCCCCTAGCCTCCCAGGGATCCCTTATCCCTGCCTCCCAGAATGTGGCAAGGACAGGAAAAAGGGATCCCTGAGGGGTGCTGGAGCACACTGCACCCCAATTCCAGGGGATGCATTTCACTGCTCCGCAGCGAGCAACAGCCAGGATGGGGTGCATGAGCGATTTTCCTCTGAAACCTACATTTTATGTCATTTCAAAATAAACCAATCAACCAACTCCTTAATTGAACATACCATTTTAAAAATTAAGAATTACAAAGTTTCATTTTAATAGTTTGACAGTCATGCAGACTGATGTCCTAATTATCGTTAGAACAGGTGCATGTGGGCATTTTCCTGCCAACGTGACTCAACCTAGAGCTGGAGAGCCCAATTTTCAGATTAGATGGTAGTTCAATATAAAGCCTTCTCACACTGCAGTCATTCTACTGAGATAGCCACCAAAGGAGCTTATTATGCAGTTTAAGTATTCATGTGCTCCCTATGGGCACCTGATCTCATCAATAGCACCATCACAGCTGGGAAACAGGGTGGGCAGTAGAGTTTGCCCACAATGTACCACATTCCCAGTGCTAGAATTTTGACACAGGGTGGTGGGTGTGCTAGGCACTCTAGGATAGGGTCTGTGTCCTGCAACATGGGCACCAGAGCCCTAGGTTCAAGCACGGGTCAGAAAATTCTGAACGTAGGGTTGAAATGCAGTGTAGATGCTGAAGCCCACAGTTTCCTGACACACGTCAGCTGACGCAAGTCCCACTAACCCTAGGTTTACATTGCTGTATAGACATATCCAAAGTTTCTTTGTGAATATAGTTCTTGGCTCCTATTCTTGGGAAAATGCTGTAATATCACCCATCATAGTCATTCTGTATAACCAACAGCAATAGCCAACACCCTAGCGGGCTTTGTGGAATGTCTGATTCTCCTCCCATTTCAGAGGAGAACTCTGCTTGGGATATCTTATTTGGTTCGTTTGTTGGTTGGTTTTATGTGATGTATTATGGAGACTATAGGTATCCAAACACAAAAGATGAATATACTTACCTTATTAATCATATTTAACGTGCATTCAAAAACAGCATCAAATATCTGAGGTATTTCAGCAGTAATGTGTCCCCCCAATTTATTTACAATGATAGCCATTGTACTGAGTACTTCAGGTTCTCTAGCAGCTGGAACATTTCTCTGGTAATCAATGAGAACTGCATCCAGCAAAGGAGGAACAAAGTTTTCAGCTACCTGGTAAAGAAAGCAGAACTTTGTTAGATATCTAAAAGATTGCCTATAATAATTGCATAATTAATGCTTTGTAGCAAAGTATGAGCTATTTTACATACCTACAAATAATTTAGGCCCTAAATGCATTTTTTAAAAGTAGCTTGCCAAATATATACATGCATATTTTTCATGTAAGCAGCAGTGGCTTCTTTAGAATTACTTCTACCCTAGTAATCATTGTTTTAGATTATTGATCATGTAGATCCAGGTCTATTAAATCCTCTTGGCTATAGCTCATAACATTGTTGCAATATCACTTAAATTATGTAACTCTCACTCGGCCTTGAGTCCTAGAGTGTGCATTACATATGTTTTATGGACCTCCTGAAAATGAGTTGCTATGACAAAAGCAGAGTGTCTTAATTATACTTTTGTTCTGCTGTAAAGATTGTAGATTTCTCCCAGAGTGTCTTATTTATGAACATTGCTCTTTACTTTAAAAATCCACTTACCATCTGCGGATCGTTGGACCTGCTCACCCAACCAGAAATTAGTTTTAGAGTTTCCCTTTTTACTGTCCTCATACTTCTAATCAAAGGTTGTTTGGTAACCATTTCACCTGAAAAGTTTTAAATTTTATTACAACTCAGTTAAAAGGGTTTGTTGATACTTGAATATAAAGAAAACTGACTTTTTACACAGAAGTTTTATGTCAAGCTGTTGTCAATACTACACTTCATTTAGCAGCTCACGCTCTTTGTACATGCCTACCCCATGCACCAAGTAGTCTGTCAATTGGGAAAATATTGCATCAGTTCTAATCTCCCTTCCCTTTCACTCAATGCCCCACATATTTTGGTCTCCTTCCTTTTGCCCTGTCCAGGGCATATGATGTCACAAGAGCAAGTCAAAGGCATTACAAACGTGCAATATAACTGCTAATCTGCTAGAGTATACTACCACTGGCAGACAGACATGCTCAAAACAGCCTCCAGCTGTGATTTTATTACATTACACATTCCAACCTACAAATACTATGAGACACACTGGCCAGTCATGTACATTCGCTCCTAAACAGTTAGTTGCCCTCTCCCCCATCATCTGTTCAAAGACTGCAGGACCTCCACACTACCTACAACTGATTGGAGTGGGTCTTACTTTACAATCCTAGAGACATTTTGTCAGAGCCATGTTAAATCCTGAGAGAGGTGAGATCCAAACTGTGGGATTACCCGGTAGTTGCAAATGCAGCACTGCACCCCTAAACTGCAGACAGAGCTTCAAGAAGTACCTAGCAATAACTTCTGAACTTCATAACTACACATTGCTAGGCATGGACAACTTCTGGCCTTTGGAGCTGCACAGAATCAAAGATATACTCTCTGGTATGGAAGGCTTCACATAGGTCAATTGTACAGCAACTCTATAAACATCAAGTACTGCAACTCTACTCTCACTATTCATCTGTGCAAGTTCTACCTGTATTATGTGATGAATATGTACGTTCCCAAAAAACAGCACATGGGTAGTGCTGACTGGTACAGCAGAGATGGAAAAGCCTTTAATTGCTCCATTAGAACATCCTATGGCACACCAAAGGGAAAGCAAGACCTGTTCCCAAACTACTGTAACCACCCTCCCCCACCCACCTCCTTTGAGAGAAAACACCTTATATGTAATATTTGTATTTTGTTTGACAAAAATGCTATCCAAGTGTTAATTTCTTTCCAGCAATAACTTTTGATTTATAAAGTCTTGGCCTTGAATTTCAGTAACGATCATTTATTCAGAAGACAAAATGCTCTTAGTTAACATCAAAATACTAGCTTAATATATTAGCACTTTTCAAACAGGATAACTGAAGAAAGAAAAGGGAGTTCTTGGCTCTGATTTAAAGAAACTACAGTAAGCCACATTTCCAAGTGTGGGTTGGGGCTTTTATTACAAGATTTAGGATGAGTTTTCACTTCCACAGAAAAATATTTACTGTGTTTTACAACCCCACAATTCTTCTTATTCATAGTTTAACAGTATCATCTATTTTTCCATCAAGAGACAACAGAAGTTTATCTGACTATAAAGGCTAATAAGTCTCTCAATCTGAAAAGCCAATATAAAATTAAGTAAGCTATTTCTTACAATAAGCACTTTGTTATTTATTGATTAAAAGGTGGTAATAAGAGTAGATAGTATTATTCCCATTTTGTTAGAAATAACATGGAAATGCTTACCATTAGCCTGAATAGCTGCAGAAATATTTTCACTTAGGCACTTGTACACATTCAGCATATCTAAATAAATTCTTCCAAGCTGAATCACAAAGGGGTGTCCAACTGCTTTACATGCTCTTACATTTGTTTTCAGAATGCTACCCAGCTGTTTAACTGTTTCAGGATCCTTTAGAATATCAACATTCTATTGAAGAATAATAATTAAAGTTAGTTTTGTTCAGTTAATGAGACTGAGCTTCTGGAAATTTTTTTATGAAATAAAAATTCAGTCAGTCATTTCAAACATTTATCCCATCTATGTGTTAAGACTATCTCAATGCAGGAGACAGCCCCTATACTGCTGTTCTGACTCATGGCACTTAGTGATGCCAAGAGCAACAATGGGATGAAATTGGGATTACTTCAATATTGCTTTTCTGGAGAAGTATCACGTACATGAGCAGCAGTACAAGTATAACCCTAAAAGAAGGAAGAACATAAGGACAGAGGAATGGGAGAAAAGGCACGAGAGGGCGAAAAAAAAAAAGTGAGGAGAAACAATGGTCCAATGGCAGTACAAGGTAGAGAACAAAGCTTGTTCTTGTCACAACAGGGATCTGCAAAGAAAAATAGGTCTCTTACTTTCCTTCACAAAAGGGAGGATTGTTCTTCAGTGCATAGCTATTAGCAGTGGCTGGAGGAGAAGACAACCCTCCTACCTGGAGTAGTATTACAGTAAATGTGTGGGGCATGTGAGCAGGGGAAAAAAGAGTAGATCTCCTCGGAAGACACAAATTAAGCCCACAAACAGGTAAACACCATTTTATATTACTACAAGAAATATGCTGCTAAGTTCTTTAAAAGACTATGAAAAAAGACACTTCCCTTTTGTTCCCTTCCCCATTTTCGCAATACTTCTACAATCATGCCAATTATCCTGCTACCCAATGTTTGGCCAGGTACTGCCAGAATTAGTCCACACAATGCCAGATCAAGCACAAAATTAAACCTTATTAAAAACCAAACATTTAGCAGGCTCTCTCTAGCGGAGCATAAAATACTTAGAAGTTAACATTTCCATAGTGCTCTTACTTTTGTTGCCTGCTGAATTATGCTGTCCCACACTTGATTAGGGAGCAGCATGTATTTTTCGATCAGATGCTCCTGTACAGTTTGGTCAGTCTGTGCCCCAATCATGTATCCAACAGCTTCATAGAATGTATGCACCTGATTTGAATGAGAAACAAGTGAGATAGGAAGGAAAGTTTTCAGAGTTAAGACCTAATGTTAAAACAAGACTTCTTAATGCAGCCATTCCTATATCTCTAGTGGTACATGCACAATTTTTAAAAGTTGTTCATAAAGAGTTGAAGCAGAAAGCATGTTTTAACTGAATCTAAAAATATTCCCAATACACACTTCACAAAGATTCCACATTTTTAACCAAACATCAAAACTGACTATTTTTGGATGTTTGCTGGACTCGATTAAAACATTTTCAATCATCAGATTATTTCACAAGGTTTGTTTGCAGGTCCCAGTTTTTTTTTTTTTTTTTTTTTTTTTTGAAAGAGCAAGGTTTATATCAAACTGGGGTATCAGGTGTGCAGCAGGGAGGAAGGACTGTTTTAACAAATCCTATGAGGTCCATCAAAGTAAGGTACCTGTCCTACTGACTCACTAGGCTATACGTTTCTGGGATAATAGTGTAGTATACTGTAGGGGAAAATGGAGAGGGAATGGGGAAACAAATACTGAAACATTTAAAAACTGTTTAGATAGAATACTCAACATGGGTAAGAGTATTTTATTCAGTCCTTCTCCATGCACCCCATTTACCTCCCTCCTCTCCTTCCACTCCTTTGCACCGCCTTCATCTTCCTTTCACATTCTATCAGTCTGTCTTCCATCCTTATTCTGCATCCCTCACAGAGCCACAAATTGCAAGACCAAGCACCTCATATTCATGCCAACTAACTCCTTTTTAGTACGTCTCCCTCCAATTTCTTTTAGGGTACATTTGGAGGGTGATTAAAAAAATCACTTACAATGGGAAGCTAATTATATCTTTCAACTATAGAGTGGCTACCACCACTCCCTAAAGTCAGGGGTTTTGGCCCGAGGGCCACATCTGAGTGGTGAAATTGCATGCAGGGGCATGAATGTAGGGCTAGGGCTGGGGCAGGGGTGCAGGAGGGAGTGCAGGGTGCAGGAAGGGACTCAGGGCAAGGGGTTGGGATAGAGGAGGGGTATGGGGTGAAGCAGGGGGCTCAGGGCAGGGTGCAGGAGGGGTTTGGGGTATGGGCTCTGGAGTGGCTCCAGGGTGGCAGCAGCATGCACTGGGGCCAGGGAAGGCTCCCTGCTTGCCTGCACTGGCCCCATGCCGCTCCTGGAAGTGGCCAGTGGCATGTCCCTGCGGGAGAGGGGTGAGCGCTCTGCACGCTGCCCTCGCCTGTGGATACCTCCCCTGAAGCTCCCACTGGCTGCGGTTCCCTGTTCTCCACATGGAGCCTTCTGCTCCCTCCACAGGGACGTGGTGCTGGCTGTTTCCGGGAGCGGCACAGGGCCTGCTGCGCCATGGCGTTGGCAATCCCACGGGCTGGGTCCGGACCGAAGTTTGCCCACCCCAAAATAGATCTTCCCCAGATGCTAAGCCATTTTACCCACAGAGAAAATTGCAAGTATCATTGCTACACCATATATAGTAAGTTTGTGTTTGTGTTTGTCTCTAGTTTTATCAAACTATGGTTCCCATTTGGCATAATATGTACTATTTGTTTTACCTGTATTCTTGAACTTTTCAGTAGTTGCATGCTGTTAGTGGGGATACTACTCTATGCCATGTTAAAACCATTAACTAATAAAAACAATTAGGTGCGGAATCTTAAAATCTTTATCCCAAAAATTATTCAACCAGAACTTAATTCTTGTTAAAGAAATAAATGGGAACCCATTAAACCCACTTAATCTCCTGGAGAGGACGAGGAACAAAGTCTGCTGAAGGGTGTTAACTAAACCCCCACACAATGACATAAGCATTCTTCTAGTGCCACAGGATTATGCCCTACTAGCAAGACTAGGAAACTGAATTCAAATCCCCTAGAAAGCACCACCACCATTTCACCATGACTTTTAAATATTAGCCAGAGCCACCACATATCATTACTTAAATTGCTGAATTTAACATACCTGCTGTGGCTGAAGATCACAAATGATTGTATTAATATTGTTCAGGATCTCATCAATGAATGGCATGACTTCTCCCACTTGCACCTGAACAAAGTGTCGGCGGCATTTCTGTGCTATTTTTATGAAGGTATCACAAGCCATATCTTGGACACCATCATGGGTTTCTAAATTAAAATAGAATTATGTGTGACTTTTATGCTCTTCACAAAAATTCTACACGTGTATACACACACACACACGATCAGCAGCTCCAATATGAAAGTAATATTTGAAAATTTAGGTCCCCAAAAAAGTGTTAGTGAGCAGAAAAGTGATGAAACAAACATATTTACCATGCATGAATTCAAATAGCTTGTTGACTACTGTCTTCAAAAATTTCCAGTGAGCTCTCAAAAACCGTGGATATTGACCTACTATATACATGATATTTGATGCAATAATAGCTTTGTTATCTTTCCCTCGCTTTTGTTCACAGAGTCCCAGAAGATCCTGCAAAGAAAAAACAACCTATACTTGTCTTCCTTTTCAAGTTTAATGTTTATATTTTCTTAGAACTGTGATGGGGCAAAATTTAAAGTACTATAATAACCAATGCTAAAACTGTAGTTTGGCAATACCTGACAAATACCCAAAAGATCACCAAATCAGGCTTCATAGTTGTTTCAATGCATTTGAACAATGTAGATTAAAGTTAGGATATTAGAAACACAGAGATTTACTAAAACTTTTTGGAAGGACAAGAAAGCAGTTTTCTACCCAGAAATTATTTAAATACACCTCATTAAGAGTTTTCAAACTGATTTTTTTTAAAGTAGCCTACAGTATAGTTTTGAGTAACATGCGTCAGTCTTAATGTGAATTATAGATTGTCTGAAAAATACAAAAAAAACCTCAAGCCAATCAACAACATATAACATTAATCTCTGCTACGAATGTACTCATACCTGGTGTCACATGAACTTAAATTCACTTCAGGCATGGATATAAAAGTGTAAGCAATCCTCAGTATTTTGTACCAAATGAAGGCAAGCACAAATTTCAAGTCTGCAAAATTTATTTAACAAAAACCAAGCAGTCTTAAGTTCTTCCTGTAGCACAAGGGACTGGCTACCTACTAGTCTATATTGGTGAGTGTAAAATAAATGATAATTGAAAGAAATAATTTAATATGAATTACTGTGTGAATCTTTAAAACATGGTAAGAAATGCCTCTTTTCTAAGGAATCTTGAGTTTTTACCAAGCAGAGCCTCAGTTTTGACAGGTTTTCCACTCCGCCAAACATCTATTGATAAAACTAAACTTCTAATAAATCTAAAATGTATATGGTAAGAATGCTGTTCTCCCCTCACTGACCATAGTAGAGAAAGGTACAACCTTAAAGGAAAGAGAAATGCATGATAAACTTAACTTCTTCTGAATTAACCCAGTGTAAAACTTATCTGGGCTAATTTCCTTTATAAGCATGATAGCCAAGGCTCCTTTTCACATAGGATATATTACATTTTTGTAAAATTGACTAGTCAGTTTGCTTTTTTCTACAATGTAGTTCAAAAAAAACCAAACAAACAAAAAAAAACCAAAAACACGTGCATCAAATGTTAATATCTTCAAAGAAATTAAAAGAAATCGCCATTGCACTTTTTGAACCTACCAGCTGTTCTGGCGTGAATGTGAGGAACCCACTAGTTTTATGACATTATACCTTAATTACTGTAACAAGAAATCGTTTTTCATCCTCTTCATGCATTGCTCCACTGATTGACCCAATAGCCCAACACAGAGTATTCAAATTCTTCCACGACCATTCTGTTCCATTCACTTGATTGTGAAGTTTTTCTGTCATTATTCGTTCAGTATCTGCATAATCCAGATGCGTAAGATAAACTAAAAGAAACAATTACATTTTAACATATTACAAATCCACCTTTTAAGTAGCCACAGTACATTATGGAGGTGCTGGTCACAACTCCATCACAGAGATTGAGTTCTATTTCATACATATGTAGTTTTCATACAAAACATATGTTTTGTATGAAAACTACAGCATATCCTTCCTAAAGTTACAGTCCAGTGTGAATTTTGGAAGGATTTAAGTAAACGTTAGTTTAGGATTTAAAAATAATTAAAAACAGGGTCCTATAAAAATTTTACATCTATGTCAAGTTTTTTCTTTGTCCTAAACATAATGCAGACAGTTCACACTTTCTATATAGTTAACGTTAATTGAAACCTAGTTCATAAACTGTATGTGGAGAACTTAAACTGCTATTAAGCTAAATTACTAATAATGGTTGTATCTAATTGTTAAGATTATATAGGCTCCGGTAACCCATACGTGAGGCCAATGTGATGTAAGTGGTAAATCAACCCATCCCCCTAGTTAGTTTGCATGCAACAATTCTATTGGTTGTAATGACTCAGTGCTATAATGGAGATGGAGTTCCCACTGGTAGATTACTTGATGCAACTGTCACTCTTCTTTAAAGAGTCTGTGGATGCATGCTACCTTGGGCCTCGCGATAAAAAGCCCTTCACAGCAGTGCTGCCTGAGCTCCAGTTGCACACAGGCACTTCGGGACTCAGAGACAGCTCTCCCAACCCTCAGTTTTACACAGCAATGGTCTCATTGACTGTCCTCTACATCAGTAAGTCAGTTGCAACTTGAAGGCCAGATTCACCAATATGCTTTGGCTGCTCTGTACTTCTCTGTCCGCTCTAAACCCAGTTTAACTAGCTGGTGCACTCTGGCTACTTTGGTGTACCAGTAAATCTACAGTAAAAATAAAAACTGACTTAAGGTTGACACGTATCTTTACATTGTATTGCAGGGTAACAATGTTTCTTGTTTAGTGTTCGTGTATGAAATTCTATTATTTTTTTTTAAAATAGAGATAAGGAATTTCCCTGAAACAAACTACATCAAGATGGAGTTAAGGTTGAGCATATGCATCAGTAACAAACATAAAAAAAATTACAGGGATATGATGGTGGTCTCAAAACTAAGCACTAAGGCACCCAAGCAGCCTTAACTCTGCCTGTAACATCAGGAGGGGGGAAAAAAGGGAAAAAAAGTGTTGATTAAACAAAAAGACTAAAATAATCTGGGACAACAACCATTAAAATGCCTTACTCATAAATCTGTATTTATTCCACGATGTCGCAGAGTTGGGTGCCTTATGTTTAGATTTCTATTAAGTATATCTTTAACTCTGAATTTCTGTGGTTTATAACACTGTTGTAAGAAAATTACACCAGTGTAATTTTTTTTTTTTAATCCTGAAGTTACTGATGCACACTTTCAACATCAAGTTTTTTTGGTCTAGGAATATACAAGATGAACACAGTACATGCCTAGCATTCAATGACCTAATTGGAAGGTGAAGAACCATCACTGAACAGATGAAGATACCAAGCAGAAGAGTAGATATATCACATACCTAGAACAAAATGCTGAAGACTACTGTTTCTTAGGTATGTAAAAAACACTGATCAGGTATTCTACAGTGTATTCAAAATCAAAGGATATGATAATTTTCACAAAAAGAAAAGGAGTACTTGTGGCACCTTAGAGACTAACAAATTTATTAGAGCATAAGCTTTCGTGAGCTACAGCTGTAGTGAAGTGAGCTGTAGCTCATGAAAGCTTACGCTCAAATAAATTTTTTAGTCTCTAAGGTGCCACAAGTACTCCTTTTCTTTTTACGGATACAGACTAACACGGCTGCTGCTCTGAAACCGATAATTTTCACAACTCCTACAGATATTTCTCTCAGACAGTCTTAAATATGGTGGTTCACAGTGGTTGCCAGAATTATTCATGACTAACAGATGCACATTTTGTATTCTAATAACCCAAAGTAGGGTTTTTAATTTTTCTGAATTTCCTTTAGTAAACATTTAATTTTTTAAAAATTATACTGAAGTATTTTGTAAATTTGTTCAGCAAACATCTTGATACTTTCTAGCAGCACTGACTCTTTCATAATGCTTAGTATGAATGATTTCTAATATCTTTCAAAGTTGTGATGTAATGGGAAAACCAATTTCATTTCAACTATGCATGATACTGTCAAGATGGTAGCTTGTTGCTGGTTCTTTTTTTAAATGAATAGTTAAGGTTACGAAGAATTACACTGCATTTTTTTTTTAAACTGACTACACCTTCTGAAAAATTCTCCTCTGGAGCTGGTATGTCATGTCTCAGACAAGGAGATTTGTAAAAAGTTATTCAAGGACAAACCAATTCATTCTGAGCTACTGGAGAGTTAAGCTATACCTATTTTAGCTTGAAAGTGCTGGGTCTGCTCAAAAATAACACAAATACAGCTGAAAATAAAATTTAAAACCAACATGTCATTATGTAGATCTCCACGAAGTTCCCAGCTAGCTCAGGAAAAAAATGTTTCTGTGCATGCTCAATGAGCATTTACTAAGATTTTGGCAGAGCTGTTTTTCCCGCATGTGACATACACAGATTGGGAAATTGCATATTCTCCTAACCCAGCTCAGGAAGACAAGAACAATGAGCCTCCAAGCACTGCCCCAAAGCGAGTGGAGCTAGCAGTGTCCAGCTTGGTAGGTGAGTTTTTTGGGGAAGATCAGTGGTGCCACAGTTGCTGCGGAGTATAGTGGGATAAGGAGAAAAGTCTAGCCAATAAATTATTAGAATGCAGGTTAAGCAGTAGAGCTGGTTGAAAATTCTGACAGAACAGTATTCTGTCAGAAAATGCAGTTTGATCAAAATCTAAACATTGTGTTTCAACTTAATCACTTACAATTATTTACTATAATTAAGGATATGATTTAGTCATGGGTTCAGTGTCTTTACTGGACCTCCATGACTTCAGCGGTCAGTGACAGAGGCAGAGCTGGAGCTATGCACCCTCCTCACAGCTGTGGCAAGAGCGTGGGCTGTGCCCCCGCCCACCCCTTGAGCCAGGGCTGTGCACCCGCCCGCCTTCATCCAGGGCCAGAGCTGTACATTTTGGTACAGCATAAAGCTACAAAGATGGGCACCAAGTAATGTATAAAATGAGAACTAATGAGTACTCATGCTGTTCTCTTCCATTCAGACTCCTCTACTGCACCCATCACCACCATGGTACCTGAGCCCCTTCCAGCAACGCATTAAACAGGACTCATGTGTCATGAGTAGTTCCTCCTCAGAGGAAAACAAGAATATGGAATTCTAGAAGAATTATGATGTGCCATCTGGTTTCATTTGATATCAAAGACAAAACATACCTTGTACTGCCAAAGGAAAGTGACAACATAGTTTAGGCCTTGTCTACACCACAGAGTTTTGTCAACAAAAATTATGCCACTTCAGTTAAAGGGCTTTAAACAAACTGCGGTTGAATGTCCATGCTATGCTCCTTGTGCTGGCAGAGTGCATCCACACCAGCAGCTCTTGCATCGACAGAGAGACCAATGCACTGTGGGTAGCTATTCCACTGTGCAACTGTGCTTTGGGAAGGGTTTGCAATGCCTCATGGGGCAGGTACAGTATATGATGCAGGTTTCTCAATCCCACCGTTCCATGGGCATCCTACTAGACTGCCAGCCGCTTTTCAACTGAAGCGAATGTAGCGGAAAGGGGGGAAGAGTGTGTGACAGGGAGCATGAGGGGGAGACAGAGACAGTGGGTATGTTAGGGGAGAGTGTGTGGGCATGTTGTCTCCGAGTTCAGACAGTGGCCTGAGCAACCAATCCTGGGGGAGCAGGACACCCTCCCACATCAGCCCCCGGCTCCGCACAGCGGTCTCTTCTACTCTCCCCCAGCAGCAGCCCGCTCTGCCTGCCTGCCGATTCCACATTAATGGTTCTGTGATTCCTCAGCCTCCTCAGCTACCAGGAGCACCATCTTCAGCAGCTCTGTCAGTTCTTCATGCTAGGTTGCCAACTTTCTGATAGCAGAAAACTGAACACCCTTGCCCTGCCCCTTCCCCGAGGCCCCACCCCTTCACTCCATTCCCCTTCCCTTAGTCACTCACTCTCCCCCACCCTTGCTCACTTTCACTAGGCTGGGGCAGGAGGCTGGGGTTCGGGAGGGGGTGAGGGCTCTGGCTGGGGATGCGGGTTGGGCCAGGGATGAGGGCTCTGGAGTGTGGGAGGGGGCTCCAGGCTGAGGGGTTTAGAGTGTGGCAGGAGTCTCCAGGCTGGGGCAGAGGGTTGGGGTAGGGGATTTGGTGTGGGGTTCAGGCAGCGCTTACACGAGGCAGTTCCTGGAAGCGGCAACATGGCCTCTGACTCCTAGGTTCAGTGGCGGCAAGTGAGGCTCCGCGTGCTGCTCTTGCCTGTAGGCACCATCCTCACAACTCCCATTGTCCACGGTCCTGGCCAGTGGGAGCTGCGGATCTAGTGCTTGGGGCAGGAGCAGTGAACAGAGCCTCTCTGGCAGCCCCTGCGCTTAGGGACCCCAGGTACATGCTGGCTGCTTCCAGGAGCCTTAGCCCAGCTGTGCTGCTGACTGGACTTTTAATGGTCCGGTCAGTGGTGCTGACTGGAGTTGCCAGGGTCCCTTTTCGACCAGGCATTCCGGTCGAAAACTGAACGCCTGGCAACCGTACTCCATGCTGAGGAATGTCAAAGCTTCCTAGAACTTTTGAAAGTGGAAGGGTGAATACCTGCAGGGCACCAGAGTTCAAAACAGCGAGCAGAGCGGTCACAGTGGGCACTGAGGGAAGCCATTAATGTTGATATAATGAACAGCAGCATCTACAGTGACGATTTGTCAGTTTAACTTTGCCACAAAAAGCTTTATGCCTCTCGTTGAGGTGGTTTTATTTTGTCAGCAACACAGTGAGAGTTTTGCTGCCAAAAGTAGCTTTGTATTGTGTACATCTCCACTATTTTGTTTGCAAAAACTGCCTTTTGCCGACAAAACTGTGTAGTGTAAACAAGACCTTAATTTCCTTCAGCAGTGAGCTTTAACTGCAGAACTTGGTCCTACGTCCCAATAATTAAAAACCTTTAAGATAATGCCCTAAGCTACTTTTCCCTCCGAAAGACATTTCTTTTTCCATTAACTTAACTTTTTTTCTGGTGCTACTTATTTTAAGATGGTTGCATCTGATCATAATAAAGTGAAAGATAAACTTCAAGACAAAAAACTGACATGGAAAAAACTCCAAAAATTAAGTCAACTGCTTCTCAGGGAAAAAAGTCTTCCTAGAGTAGCACTCCATTCCCCATTCTTGCATTTCCTCTCCCTCATACCTTTCCCCCACACTTATCTCGTTCAGTAGTTATTCTTCCTTGCATTTTCTATCTAAATTAGATTATAAGCTAGCATTTAGTCAAAGGATTTCATATTTTGTTGCTGTATATTCATAAGATAAGTCATTAACTTACCCAGCGTCTCCCTCATATTCTTGTACAAGTTTATAGAATCTGTATCCTTCATGAATTCTCGTACGACTTCCCCCTGATCGTTTTCCACAACCAGCACTTCTTCTGGCTTAGCCATACGGCTAACCATTAACAACCGGACCTGTGTTTACCAGAGAATCAACAGTTTTAGATTAAGAAAAATTTAGGGTTGGGCATTTGACCAGTTCAAGAGTAAATGGTCAACTGACCAGTCAAATATGGTCAAATATTTCAAAGCACTTATTTGTTAGGAGAGTAAAAAAAAAAAAAAAAAAAAAAAAAAAAAAAAAGAAGACTTCATGGTCTCCAATAGGTTTAGCCTTAGACAGACACTTACGCCTACTTACAAAAGAAGGTACTAACGGAGTTATTTTAACTCAGAAGAATGCCAAAAACAATGCTCTAAAAGAAAGGCAGCATGACGCAATTAGAAAATAGTGGAAAGAGGAAGCCTCAGTGGAAGAGACTAAGATAAGGACTACATTTTGGCCTTGAAATGCAGAGCACATACACACTTTAACCAAAATACAAACAGGACTTCAAAAATATATGCTTTAAACCAGTAGACAAGGATAATCTTAGATGACCTGACATGCCAACTGGGCACCTCTCACACAAACAGACCAAAAAACGCCCTGGGCTGTCTGAACAGTGGCCAGTGTGGCTGGCCCCGGGGCCGCTCTAGTAAGCGGCTGGCTGTGGAGCTGCCCAAGCGGCAACTGGTGCAGCTGGCCCCAGAGACAGCTGCTTACACAGCCCTAGGGTCAGCCACACTGGCTGCCACAAAAGTCACAGAATCCATGACTTCCGCGACAAAAACAGAGCCCTACTTATGGTGCATTTAATTAAACAAACATTACCTTTGACAGAACAGGCAGATAAAGCTGTCTCCTGGGAGGAACATCAAAATGTTGACTTCCCGAAAGCAATGGAGAAGCAGATGTTGAAAATGGACTCTCTCTATACAGTTCAGCAGCCAAATGATTCCAGTATTCAAGACAAATCTTAAAAATTTCAGTTTCTTCGACTTCTGACACCAGCAACATATAGTGAAGAGCCTACAGAAATGTGATTTACACAAAAATTGGGTGATTGGTCAATCAGTATTTTCTGTGGATAATACCTTGACGCTGAAGGTTTATTTATCCAAATGTTTCTAGTGAAGGGCTTTTTATATATTTTTGCCATAATCTCTAGAAATAAAAGGAATTAATATGTTATAATTACAATTAGAGGTCAGCATCCCAAAACTGTTCAACAGCCATGACCATGACCACAGGGAACTTTTCCAACATATGCACCTATACTTTTGAAAAGTTACAATAACCTGACTAAAAGGTGATAATGTCTCAAAATAATTGAATCTCCATGTATAATTCTTGATTGATCAAGATAATCATCTCTTGAGTCTCTGCAAGACACTGTGGTTTTACAGTCTCCTAACCAAGGTGTTTGTCAACAGGACAATACCAATATCTGTCTACTAGAGATTACTACTGCCTTAATGTTGTGGAGCTCAGCATTTTGAAGAAGTCTTTGTTGAGTGCATCATCTTCTGCTGCTCACAGAAGGTAGATGTCTAGACTGCTGACAGAGAAAAGGCAGACATTCCTCATTTGCATTCAATGAAAATTTCTATCAGGACATATGAAGGGAAATAAAAGTTACTTTTATTTATAACTTCCTTTATCTCTTGTGACAGGGTCGGGCCAGATGGCTACAGGAGAGTAACAGAAGACAGATATACTAGCCCCAGGCTAAATAGGTCCCTTTTCCCTGGGTAAAGTAACAGGGAAGGTTCCAGAACAATCAGGAACCTTCTGGAGACAATTAAGACAGACAGGCTGATTAGAACACCTGCAGCCAATCAAGAAGCTGCTAGAATCAATTAAGGAAGGCTAATCAGGGCACCTGGGTTTTTAAAAAGGATCTCACTTCAGTTTGTGGTGTGCATGTGAGGAGCTGGGAGCAAGAGGCGCTAGAAGCTGAGAGTGAGAAAGCATACTGTTGGAGGACTGAGGAGTACAAGCATCATCAGACACCAGGAGGAAGGTCCTATGGTGAGGATAAAGAAGGTGTTGGGAGGAGGCCATGGGGAAGTAGCCCAGGGAGTTGTAGCTGTCGCACAGCGGTTCCAGGAGGCACTCTAGACAGCTGCATTCCACAGGGCCCTGGGCTGGAACCTGAAGTAGAGGGCAGGCCCGGGTTCCCCCCAAAACCTCCCAACTCCTGGTCAGACACAGGAGGAGTTGACCTGGACTGTGGGTTCATGAAAACGGCCAAACTAAGGGCTTCCGTGAAGCTCCAAGGTGAGCAAATCCGCCAATAAGCGCAAGATTCGCCAAGGTAAAGGAGGAACTTTGTCACACTCTTTACTGCAATGGTGCTAACCAACATACAGACCACAACTTTAAAAGGAATCTATTTGGTATATTTCTGATATAGAATCATGAGATGGGGCTACATGCTCCAGCATTCAATGCTCTCTTAGCTAACCTTTCCCTTCAGCTGATCACAACATCCCGTATCACCAGTCACCTGTGGACAAGATCAGTTGGAGGTGAAATATCTTTAGATGTAGTCCCCATAGGCTGTGCACACTAGGAGAATCAAGTGATCCATAACTGAACAGATTTAAAACAAGGCAATGTGTTCACAAGAGTTATGTCAAATCAGTTTCAAAATGACATGAACACAGTTCTAAATAGTTTCATTTACAATGCTATGTGAGTAGCACAGAACCCTGCATAGCTCCCACAAGCAGAGAACTGAGAGATTTCAAAAGGTCCTTGATGCAATATGGGGTAGCAATGGAAGGACTAGTTGAACTACTACTATATGTTTGCCTTCACACTGGCAAAAAACATTTACTAACCTTTCTGTAACTTTTTCTTAGAGATGTGTTACTTATGTCCATTCCATGCTAGGCGTGTGCGTGCTACATGCACTGTTGCCGGACATTTTTCCCTTAGTGGTATCCACAGGGCTGGCTCACTCGGATATGTGCTAGTATCAGAGGCGCTGCCAGACCCGCACCATCTCAGTTCCTTCTTGCTGGTAACTCCAACAGAGAGGTAGGAGGGTGGGTCATAGAATGGTCATGGCAACACATCCTGAAGAACACCAGTTACGAAAGGTTAGTAACCTTTTTTCTTCTTCGAGAGCTTGCTCATGTCCATTCCATGCTAGGTGACTCAGAAGCAGTACCCCAGGAGGTGGGCTCGGAGTTCATGGACATACTGACTGTACCACTGATCTCCTAAAACTGGCATCATCTTGTGCCTGTTGGGTGATGGTGTAGTGGGTCGTGAGGGTATGAACCAACGACCAGGTCATGGCTCTGCAGATTATAGAATATCAGGGTTGAAAGGGACCTCAAGAGGTCATCTAGTCCAACCCCCTGCTCAAAGCAGGACCAATCCCCAACTAAATCATCCCAGCCAGGGCTTTGTCAAGCCTGACCTTAAACCTCTAAGGAAGGAGATTCCACCACCTCCCTAGGTAACGCATTCCAGTTCTTCACCACCCTCTTAGTGAAAAAGGTTTTCCTAATATCCAACCTAAACCTCCCCCTCTGCAACTTGAGACCATTACTCCTCCTTCTGTCATGTGGTACCACTAAGAACAGTCTAGATCCATCCTCTTTAGAACCCCCTCTCAGGTAGTTGGAAGCAGCTATCAAATCCCCCCTCATTCTTCTCTTCCGCAAACTAAATAATCCCAGTTCCCTCAGCCTCTCCTCATAAGTCATGTGTTCCAGCCCCCTAATCATTTTTGTTGCCCTCCGCTGGACACTTTCCAATTTTTCCACATCCTTCTCGTAGTGTGCGGCCCAAAACTGGACACAGTACTCCAGATGAGGCCTCACCAATGTCACATAGAGCGGAACGATCATGTTCCTCGACCTGCTGGCAATGCTCCTACTTATACAGCCCAAAATGCCATTAGCCTTCTTGGCAACAAGGGCACACTGTTGACTCATATCCAGTTTCTTGTCCACTGTAACCCCTAGGTCCTTTTCTGCAGAATTGCTGCCTAGCCGCTCGGTCCCTGGTCTGTAGCGGTGCACGGGATTCTTCCGTCCTCAGTGCAGGACTCTGCACTTGTCCTTGTTGAACCTCATCAGATTTCTTTTGGCCCAATCCTCTAATTTGTCTAGGTCCCTCTATATCCTATCCCTACCTTCCAGTCAATCTACCACTCCTCCAAGTTTAGTGTTATCTGCAAACTTGCTGAGGGTGCAATCCATGCCATCCTCCACATCGTTAATGAAGATATTTAACAAAACCGGCCCCAGGACCAACCCTTGGGGCACGCCGCTTGATACCGGCTGCAAACTAGACATGGAATCATTGATCACTACCCAATGAGCCCGATGATCTAGCCAGCTTTCTATCCACCTTATAGTCCATTCATCCAAATGTCCTGGACTTGTACCTGCACAAGAAATGCTGCTGATGAAGCCTGGGCTCTTGTGGAATAAGCAGTCATGATGGCCGGAGGCAGGATATTCGCCTGCTCATAGCAAGCCCGAATGCACGTGTTGAGACAGGACGAGATTCTTTGGGATAACACAGGAAATTCTCTCATCCTTTCCGCTATTGCTACAGAGTTGTTGCGATTTGTGGAAGGGCTTACTCCTTTCAATATAAAAGGCGAGGGCCTGCCTAATGTCCAACGTACGAAGCCAACGTTCCTCAGTAGATTTGTTGGGTTTTGGGAAGACAGGTAGAAAAATGATCTGATTATGGATTTGTGACATCATCTTTGATAGAAAGGCTGAATTGGGGTGCAGTTGGACCTTGTTGTTGAAGAACACCATTTAAGGAGGTTGCGACATAAGGACTTTGATCTCAGAGACCCTGCTGGCCGAGATAACAGCCAGCAGGAAAGTGACCTTTCAGGAGAGAAGCAGTATGGAGCACGATGCTAACAACTTAAAGGGGGGGGGGGGGGAAGACCCTGTGAGCCTCAACAGGACGAAGTTTAAGTCCCTTGGTAGGGGAGGGGTCAGTTTGCAACCGTGAGGATAGAGTCTTTCCAACCCCTTGAGAAACTAGACTCATCTCGTGGGAGAACACCAATCTGCCATTCGCTGCAGGGTGGAAGGTTGAAATGAATGAACCTTAATAGATGAGAGAGCCAGACCTTGCTGCTTTAGGTGGAGCAGATAGTCCAAGACAGACTGCAGAGAAGATCAGAATGGAGAGAGATTCCATTCAGAGGCCCCCAAAAAAGAAATGTTTCTACTTGGCCAAATAGGTAGCCCTGGTGGAAGGCTATTACTTTGCAAGACCTGTCAAACCTGAACCGAGCAGACCTGTTCCTCGGGGTTCAGCATCCATGCAGTCAGGTGCAGTAAAGCAAGTAGATCAAGTCCGGGTAGCGTAGGAGCGTAAGTGGTGCTGCCAGCGAGAGGTCCAGAGGTGTGCCAAACCAATGCTAGCATGCTATCAGGATAACCCTTCCCTTGTCTTATTTAATTTTTAGGAGAACACTGTGAACCAAGGGGACTGGAGTAAAGGTCTGTATAGCAGATGGTCTGCGCACAAGAGCAGGAGCCCACGCAGCGAGCAGTACTGATGGCATTTCCTGTTCTGCCTGGTGGCAAATAGGTCCAACTGGGGAGGCTCCCACCTCTGGAAAATGACACTGATGACTTCCAGGTGAAGAGACCACTCATGGTGAGAGGAAAAAGCTCTGCTGATGTGATCCGTCAGTACATTTCGGGCTGAAGATCGAGCACCTCCCTGCTTGTTGATGTAAAACATGAATGTGGTCATGTCTGTCAGGACCTTCACCACTTTGCTTGAGATCTGGGGAAGGAACTCGTGGCAAGCTAAGCCCTGAGTTCCCAGACATTTATGTGTAGGGAGAATTCTTCTTCAGACCAGAGGCCATGGGTCCTGAAGTTGTTGAGGTGGGCTCCCTACCCTAGATCTAACCGAGATTAAGGCTACAAACAGTTGAGGAGCAGCAAAGGGTACCCCCTAACATTACCGATTCTGGGTCTTTCCACCAAGTCAGGAAAGTGAGGACTGGAGGTGGGACAGTGAGTCTAAATGTTGTCTACTCAGGGAGTAGACTTATGTCAGCCACATCTGGAGGGGCTGGAGGTGCACCCTTGCATACTATACCATGTAAGTACACGCTCCCATGCGTCCCAATAGTTTGAGGCACACCTGAACAGTCATTATTGGATAGACTGTGACATTGGATATCAGATCCGACATAAGTTTGGAATTGGGCCTCCAGAAGGAAGATTCTGGCTTGTGTCGAGTCAAGCACTGCCCCGATTAACTCTATTCTCTGAGCTGGGACCAGAGAGTTGACTTTTGCTTGTTTAATCAGCAGACCCAGTGCCTGGAAGGTGGGCCGGACTGTACAGATGCTGTGCTGTACCTGAGCATGCGACTGACCTTTGATCAGCCAGTCATCGAGGCATGAATAGACTTGGACACATTGGTGCATGAGGAAGGCTGCTGCTACTGTCATACACTTCATGAAGACCTATGGGGCTGCCAATAGGCTGAAGGGGAGAGTGGTGAATTGGTAGTGGCGTTGACCCCCTACAAACCTGAGAAATCTTTGGTGACTGTGGAAGATAGAGATGTGAAAGTAAGCTCCATTAAACTGAGGGAGGCGTAGCAGTCTCCTGGATCTAGGGAGGGTATGATGGAGGCCAGGGAGACCATGAGGAACTTTAGTTTCTTGAGATATCTGTTGAGGTGACGCAGGTTCAAGATGGGCAGTAGGTCTCCTTTGGCCCTCGGGATTAGGAAATACTGGGAGTAAAAAAAAAAAACAAACCACAAAAACTCTTCCCTCTCAAGGAACTTCCTCTATGACCCTGTAACAAGGCAGACTGGTCGCCCGCAGACCCGGAGGGGGAGGGGCTCCTCACTGAATCTTGGTGAGTGGAACCACGCCACACTCCACCTTCCTGCCAGAAGTCAGTAGACTGGACAGGAAGTACAAAAGGCGGGCCAAAGAACTCAGTTGAGGCCCCAGCCGCCAAAGGAGCCAGAATCCTCCTGCGAACTCTAGAGCTGGGTGGCTCTGCAGACCCTAAGGAAGCGGAGGACTGGCCAGGACCATTTACAGACCTGAACATGGAGGAGATGCAAGCCCTGACAGAGGCCCTCTTCCCCAACGACCAGGACGACCCTCTACAGAGCCAGGTATGCCCTGAGGGGGGAGTTAGGAAGTGGCCCGTCTGACTGCAATCCTGACAGCAGGTGAGTCAGTGAGTTGCAGTCATGATCCCCGCTGACCCAGTGGCAGAACACTCTGCCACTGCTAGGACCCTGGGCCGGGAGGCAGTGGAGTGGGTGGGCCTGCGTCTCCCCCCACGCCACCCCAACCCGTGGGTGGCAGTCTCCCCCTCTCTTAGGCAAGAAGCCTGCGCTTGTTGGCCCTCTGCTAGAGCTAGGAGGCCTGACTGTTTTGCTGCTCAGCCTGAGTGCAGGCCTAAGCCCTCAGACTCTACTTTCCCACCCTGATCAAGGGCCTGGGCTGACTGACTGTTTGGCTACTCAGCCAGAGTACAAGCCTGAGCCAGAGACTCTTTGCTGCCCCGCCCTGACCAGGGGCTGGGCTCCGTGTTTGTCCTTTGGCCCTGATCACAGACCTGCCCTGCATTTCCTATGCCAGGCAGCCTCCCAGAGACGTAGTGAGGCGGATTGGCTTCCCACAGACCCAGAGGGGGAGAGGCTATTCCCCCCAATGGACTACAGGCCCCCACAAGTAGGAGGGATTGCATCTCCCCAGCGAGGAGTTGCTGGTGAGAAGGGCCCCTGAAGAGGGACTTGGGGAGGGGATGGGAGGGAGGGGTAGATACAAACTGGAGCGTGGAACCAACTGTTACTGTACTGAGTAACCAACAGTCCGACATTATCTATGACCATGCTTGGCTGAAGGGCAACAAGATGGTCCAAAACCAAGAAAGGCGATGAATCTGGAACTCAGACTGGTGTAATGCCCTCTGATGCACCTTTAAAAAGCCTGCGGATCAGTGACCATTGTGCCAGGATCATGAAAGGCTTGCTCCTAGACAGTGCCGAGGTGGTTGGTCCTGGCATGGAGCTCAGCGCTTCCTGCTCTTTCCTGTCCCTGGCTGTCCTGGCTGCCGGAGATCCTTGTGGGGCTGGCAGAATTGGGGGAGACAGGTCCTTCATCACTTGAAAGGCCTCTGGTGTTGAAAGAGGTGGCGGACACCTAAGCAATGGCTGCTTCGAGGAGTCTATGGTGGGTCCCAAACCAGACTAGGCACTCTAAGTGGAGTTGGCAGTGCCATCAGTGGCTCGGTGAGGACAAGTGACCTGACATGGGTCTCACTGAGCTGTCCATTTCCTGCACCACAGAGCGCCCTCTCTCTGTGTCCTGTTTCTTGTGCTTCTTCCTCAGCACCGGAGATGAGGAACGGTGGCAGAAAGAGCACTGTGCCGAGGGAGTGCTTTGCATGGATACCGAAATGCTCAGCACCAATGTGGAACAGTTTGGTTCCGAGACTGGTCTGAGGGCCACCTCCATGAGTAGGACATTCAGCTGAAGGACACTTTTTTCTCGTGCGAGGGCTGCATTTTTGCAGATCTGGCACTTATCTTTAAAGTGTCTGGGGGAGTCTCAGGTTAAACTGCTAGAGTGCAGGTCACTCATCTTGCATTGGCTTGCTGTAAGAGGCCCAGAACTTGAAGCCCAGGTATCGGGATATGCCCAGCCCCTGCGGCAAAAAGTCCCTCGATGACAGAGACAACTATTCACACTAGTATATATGCTAATACTGAGAACTAACTACACTAAGAATAAATGGAGAAAAGTCCAAACCACTTGCCGCAGCAAGAAGGATCGTTCCAGCAACCATCATGGGTAGTAAGAAGGAATCAAGAGGATGCGAAGCCGGTGGCGCCCCTTATCCCAATGCGTATGTACGCAACTCTAGGGGGCACTAGAGCCGACCCTACAGATTCCACTAAGGGAAAAATCTCCAGAAACAGTGCACACAGCATGTACATACCTACCATGGAAAAGACATGAGCAAGCACTTGAAGAATAAATCAGTTCTTAAAACCCCAAAAGCATAGTCTTCTGCAACCAGTTTTTAAGAACTTTTGTAAAACCAGTTGAAGCAGTTGCATAGGATTTGAAGTGTTTCATAAGCATCCCAGGGACTTAGGCCCACATTTTTAAAAGGTATTCAGGCTTTGCTGGGTCACTGTTGCAACACCTGATTTAAGAGCCTAAATTTCATTTTCAACAGGGATTTAGGCACTTAGTCTAAATTCCATCAACACTTGGTGACCAAGCAACACTTAAATACCTTTAAAAATCTGGGCCCTGGACTCTCAGAATACTGATTTTTTTCTAAAGAAGAAAACAAATCTATATAATCTTATCAGTTGCACCTGACAGAGCTAGGAAGCCAGAATGAAGAAACTGTGCTACGAAGAACACCTCAAAAAGAGGTCTTGTCATTACTAAAGATGTGAATCTTTTGCAACTAAACTCACTGTACTGAAGCAATTTAACGGCAAACAATTCAGTGTATTCATGCTAGCTATGCTGAATCAGTTTAAGATATTTTGCAGTGTCTGCCCTGTGTCCTCACTAGCACTGTCCTAAACATTTTCAGCTGCAATATTCTGAACCCTGATTCAGAGTAGTTCAGCTTCCAGAAGCAATGCACTGAGGGAGATTTCAAAAGGCCACCACACTACAATGTGGAACAACAGTTGAAGTAGCAGGAGACCCATGTCAGCTAATATGCATCCATAGTGGTGCTTAAACAACAAAGGCAGAAAGTGAATCTAGTTCCACATAAAACTTTTGAAGCAGTTGCACATGAATATGAAAATACTTAGTTGTTTGAAGGGCTGAGCAGGAGAGAGGCAGAAGCAGCAGCAACACAGAACAGCCGACACCCAGCACAACTTTGAATCACAACACATGACTAAAGAGACCTATCCTACGACTCAAATCCTAGAATCATCTTTTAGGTTCTTGTGGGCCATGGGCCAAAACAGATTGAGAACCACTGTTCTAATACTTCTAATGGTGCAGAGCAGTTTTCTGCAAAATATTCACAAGTACCTTGCCCAGTTCAGTTTTAAATGATTGAAAAAATGGGGCTTCTTACACTTCCATTCCAAGATTATTCCCCAGTCTAAGGGCCTGTCTAGATTACACACACAGACTCAGGGGACTCCACTGTAACTGTTCTATACTTGCTGCTTAGATAGATTGCCCTTTAAGTGTTTGATAAAATCTTCCAGGGTTTCAGTTTCACACCCCTTTCAACTGCAACTGAAATTTTCTTTTATTCTATTTCACTGCATTGCTCTTAGTTATATTTCATGACTGAGAGGAAAAAGGAATGCAGCAGCAACTAGGAAAAGAAGGGAGCAAGCAGAATTATAGTAATACTGTAAGCTTTGACTACTACAACATATGTACAGCATTTAGCACAATGAGGCCTTAATCTCTAACTGCAACCTCTAGGGATATGTCTACATGGCAATTAAACACCCATGGCTGCAATTAAGCGATCCCTTAGTCCGAGCCAGCAGGCATGGATCAGCCACAAGTGTGTAAATGCAGTACAGACATACCCTAGGTGCTGCTGCAATGCAAATATGGTCACCAAGAGTACATGGTAAATAGGGCTTAGAGTTCCGCTGTTGGATCATATTAAAGAAGTTCTGTATTAAAATCACAAATGAGTTTGATTCCCCATAATTAGTAATATCCTAGAATTTAAACTAAGAGGTCTCTTGGTTTTTGGTACGGTTTCTCTCCCTCTCTGTGTGAAACCTGCAAGCTACTAATTTGTGTTAGTACATTCTAAGACAGTCTGTTCTCAAAGCAATTCTTTGTAACAACAAATACTCACACAGAGGGAGACTCAAAGCAATACTCTGTAACAACAGAAACAGCACCCAGAGACTCCCCACCCTTTTGTTGTATTCATCTCGCTTTGTTAATAATTGTGATTAAAAAGAGATAGAGGATGTATGTGGATGGATGCTTGGTGTGGATAATAACTGAATGATCAGGGAGGTGCCAGCCTAAGAATCCAGCGTCCATTGGCTGAAGAAGGCGTCAAGCGGAAATAACCAGAGGACTCCCGGAGGGCAGACTGGCATCCACCCGACAGCCTCAAGAATGGGAGAACCAAAGAACAAGATAACATCTGGCAGCACGGAGCAGTCAGGAATGTGCCATCTGCTGATTGATTCAGCAACAGCATGATGAAGCAATTCCCATAGACTGGCATAGGAAGAAATTCCTATCAAAATGGACTCTAGAAAGGGAGAACTTTGGGGTCTGATTCTGCAAACCAACTTCCAGGAGCATCAGATGAGCATCTGACAAGGCCCTGCTCCCTCCTCATGTCCAGGCCACCTGGCCAGTGGCTTGGCATGAGCAACTCTAAGGCTGGTACCTATGGTAACAACCTTACAGAATAATATATATATATATATGTGTGTGTGTGTGTGAATAAATAAATAAGAAACTGAATGGAATGTTATAGCTATAACTAACTGCTTACTATGATTCTTTCTGTATTCACAATAAATGTGGCATTTTGCCTTTTCCCCTTTAATAAGATCCTGCTGGTTTTTATTGGTATAACACCGCCACTATTAACCTGTAAAGATTACCCCAATGGCATGTATTACTGCAATGTATATCTCTGTTATTACATAATGATGGGATACTTCCCTCAACTAGGTTGCTTAGTTTAATACTGAAAGTTTGAAACGGCTCACTTTACGGTGGTTATGATAAATACAGAGAAGACACTAGGATAGTTTAAGTTGAAAGCTAAATGTTATATTACACATACATACACCCCTCCCTCACACAGCTTTCAAGTTTTACCATGTAGTTCTTTAGTAGCAGGAACTGTATCTGCCTATAAATTTATACAGCATATAGCACAAAGGGGCTCTGATCATGACTACAGTCTTTGGGCATCGTGATATAAATAATGTAAGGTCACTGCATATAAAAGTGCAATTAGCAGGTGTTACCAAATGAAATATCTTTAATGTGTCTCAGTCAGGGGTTTAAGTATTTGTTAGTTATGGGAAGGAAACTCAAGTACTTACTTCTCTAACTGCATTTCTTTTGTGGTGAGTGCTACAGATTTAGTTCAAGTAACTGCACTAGGGACACATCATTTGAGGTACTCATCCAGCACAAGGACATACAAAGTACATTAACTGTCACTAGAGAACTTACCTCCATTAACGTTTCCCTCAGATTTAATCTCTTTTCTATAAGTTGACCATGTTCCTTGAGAAACGTGCAGAGAAACAAGCTGAGATTCTGAATGAAGTTCTGTTCATCATCTTTTCCATTGGAGTATGCAAGTCGAATATTGGTGTTTAAAGGAAGCATCTAAAAAAACAGGAATGAAGTTTCTAGGTCAGCAGTTTTTAAACTTTTGTATAGTACGGATCACACCAAACAGGTATCTCAAACAATATCTACTCCTGTTTGCAATTGTGCAATATTACCTGAAGACGACAGGGAACATTTGGGTGTTTTTAAACAAATGATTTGTCCCTTTTAGGAAAAAAAACATTTCTGCTAATCACTGCATTCCCCTCCTTACAACCACTCTGCAAATGCTTCTCCCCTCCACCCCACTAAAAGCACACAGATATATCTGTATGGAAAGGTCCTAAGAAATGGGAACAAATTCCATTAATCTTTAATATACTATACCGTGCCTGTATAATAGGGCCTTGGCTTTCAAGGGCTACCCACAATATAAATAAAAATAATCTCAATGCCTTACGTTTGATGACTGCCTTAAAACAACAGTATTGACATTAAATTAAGTGTTTCAGAGGACCTAAATCTCTAATTATCTGCCAAGATTATATTTTAGTGTTAAATTAGTTTGGTTCTAATATAGTTTATCTGTATAAAACAAACTAATTCAGTCAAATGAAGTCTTAGAGTAAGAAGAAGGAATTCAAATGGAAGTCTCTGGGCCAAATTCAGCAATGGTATAATGTGGTACTAAAATGGGTTTGCCCAATTTGTGGTATGTTAAAATACTTATTCAATTGGTACATAAACTGAATAAAAACTCAATAAGCCAGGCAAATTTAAAGTAGTAAGAAGTAAAAGCACGTAACAGGAGCATGGAAGAACAGAACACCAGGGGCCAAATTAAACAAAGAGTAATACTCAGAACTCTGACATGTCTGAATTTAACCCAAAAGGGTATAATCCCCATTTTCTTCAATGGGAGCCACATTAGGATTGCAAAAAATCCTGTTTAAAACACTAGCCATATGTTTCCAGATGCTTTAAAACTTGCAGGTCCACTAGATGCTGCAAGTGAACAAACAGAGGAAAATTAAAAGAAAAACTCATGTAGTCATTTACATTTATGAAAGATGACTTAAAAAGGACTACAAGCATCCACACTAGGAAGATCTGTTCATAAAAATATACAGTATTCAAGTTGCTGAAAATGCCATCTAAGGATGCAGAATAAAATACGACAAGGATATTGATCAGAAAATGAGAGGTGAACTTTACGTACAATCAAACTTAGGTACGAACATATATCTGGGTGCATAGCATGCTATTTGAGTTTGAGAAAGTAATAAACTTGATCAACCTAATGCATATTGTGGAAATAAATTCTTAGGCAATCAGCAACTGCTTGGTGAATGATTGGTTGAAAGAACCGGTGCCCCAGATTTTCACTGACACACCAAGAAACTCAGGAAGACTGCTACTACATTTGCATCCAACTACCATGTTAGATTTCACACTGAGCATGAGGACTACACTTCTATCCCGATAAAACACGAATTCAGATATAACGTGGTAAAGCAGCGCTCTGGGGGGCAGGGCTACGCGCTCCAGCGGATCAGCGCATCAGGCTCCGACACACTCCTCTGAGTGCCGTTTTAAGGGTGCCTGGCCGGGGCTGAGGGGTTGGATAAGGGGCAGAGGGTCTCAGGGGACGGTCAGGGGACAGGGAGTGGGGGGGGGGGGGGTTGGATGGTTCGGAGGTTCTGGGTGTGGGGTGGTCAGGGGATGGGGAACGGGGGTGTTGGCTAGGGAGTGGAAGTCCCGGGGGGCCTGTCAGGGGGTGGAGGTGTGGATAGGGGTCGTGGCAGTCAGGGGACAGGGAGCCGCGGGGTTGGGTAGGGGGTGGGGTCCTGGGGGTGATTAGGGACCGGGGGTATGGGAGGATGCTCTCTGGAGGGGGCGGTCAGGGGACAAGAAGCAGGGGGGGGTTGGACAGGCTGGGGGTTCTGAGGGGTCAGTCAGGGGGTGGGAAGTGACTATTAACGGAAATGCTCGAGGCCAAAGGAAGTTCGATATAATGTGGTAAGATTTTTTGGCTCCCCAGGACTGTGTTATATCAGGGTAGAAGTGTAGTGTACTTTGATTAAAATAGCAGCATTCATATTACACAAGGAATGCTTCTCATCAGAGAGCCACTGAACTTAAACCTTTTCCAGTTGCTTTGAGAGACTTGTCAGATTACAGGCTGACACTACTGTCACATCCTCAGTCGAAATCTGTCTTGCTCCAAGAACTATCACTATCAAAAAAACCCCAACCAACCAACCAAAACAACAACAAAAAACCCACACAAACCAAGAACTGAATCAAAGCTAAGGAACCTTTTCCATTACTTAGCCAACATGATTGTCTCAAAACACAAGACCATCCGTTGAGTCTACACAAGAGGAAATAAATTGACTACTGATGACATAATTTAGTTCATTTCTTGTCTTCCAATAATTAAAATTGAAGATCCAAAATTCAAACCAATAGCCTATACTTGTGAAAGAGGTTGAGCATAATTTGCTGCATGAGGATGATTGTTAATTGTGGAAATAAAGTCATGGAAGACAGAACCACTGAAAACAAAGTGTTGTATTTAGAATTGACTTCTGCACTTCAGTCCAGCAAACTTGGCATCAGAAATGCTCTCAGCTCATTTGGATAAATTTGGCTCAAGCTTTGTAGTAGTTTAGATGCTGAAAAAGCAAGTACATTGGTAGAAGTGTTTTGATATATTAGAGCAAATACACTTACGTTTCACAAAATAGTTTTCCACTTTGGATAAAGTTTGTCTGTGTTTGAGGAATAACTGTAATTAAATACATCACATGGGATGCATTTCATTTCAAACCATTCTTCTCCCTGCCCCCCCAAGATTGGGTAAACCACAACCCTGAGTTCCATCCCTTTTTATCAAAGCCAGATTTTATCCTAACAAAATCCAAGTCAGCTATTCATTTAAATACCCACTGAATGCCAAACCAGAAGATACAGTACTACTTTGTTCAAAAATGCATTTTAGTAGTACAATCTACACCAAGGTGGAAACTTAAATTGTTATCACCACCACTAAAGTTGGTTTAAGGTCACTATGAGACCTTTACTCAAGAGTTGACCTATAACATGAACAGATTGCTAGAAAATGCAAACTTTGATCTCAAAGATTTTTGTTGGTATGAATGCTATATTCCACACACACCTCAACTGCTTCACTGTCTCAAAACAAATTTGCACACCACACTGCAAAATCCTAGATCCATTACTGTCCCCATGTCAGTGGGAGAAAACCCACGAGATGGTTTGGGGCCGGAGAGGAACAAGCTGTTTAGTCCAAACAGCTTGCAAGCTCAGCCAGAGCAATTTTTATACATAAACTTAAGGAAATTTCCTGTCAAAAAAGCATTAAGCTACAGTGAAAGCTGTAAATTTGTGTTACCTGAAGGAAAAACCCTTGAATATTGTGATCTTCATAGAAAGTCACAGTCAGCACTAAAGGTCAGCAACCAACTTAAGTTTGTCATGAATCACCTAAGTAATGCTGGGTCAGACCAATGGGCCATCAAGCCCAGCATCCTGTCTGCAACAGTGGTCAGTGCCAGAAGCTTCATAGGGAATTAACAGAACCCTGTTGCCCAGTCCCAGCTTCTGGCAATCAGAGATTTAGGGACATCCAGAGGATGGGGTTGTGTCCCTGACCATCTTGGCTAATAGCCATTGAGGGACCTATCCTCCATGAACTTATTTAAATTCTTTTTTGAACCTCATTGTGCTTTTGGCCTTCAAAACATCCCTGGTTGACTGCATGCTGTGTGAAGTACTACTTTCGTATGTTTGTTTTAAGCCTGCTGCCTATTAATCCCATAATTATTGTGTTATGTGACAGGATAAATAACATTTCCCTATTCACTTTCTCCATACCATTTGTGATTTTATGGACCTCTATCATATCCCCTACTAGGGATCTTTTTTTTTAAATAAGCTGACCAGTCCCGGTCTTTTTAACCTGTCCCTGTATGGAAGTTGTTCCATACCACTTATTTTTGTTGCCCTTCTTGGTACCTCTTCCAATTCTAAAATCTTTTTTGATATGTGGAAACCAGAAGTGCACGCAGTATTCAAGGTGTGGCCATACCATGGATTTATATTTTGGCATTATGATCCCTTTCCTAATGTCCCTAACATAGTTAGCTTTTTTGAATGCCACTACACATTGAGCAGATGTTTTCAGAGAATTATGCACGATGACTATGATCTTTTTCTTGAATAGTAACAGCCACTTTAGCCCCTGTCATTTTGTCTATATAGTTGGGATTATTTTTTCCAACGTGCATTAGTTTGCACTAATCAACACTGAATTTCATCTGCTATTTTGCTGCCCGGACACCCAGCTTTGATAGATCCATTTCTCAGTCAGCTCTTGACTTAGTTACCTTGAGTAGTTTAGTGTCTCTGCAAACTTTGCCACCTCACTGTTCACCCCGTTTTCAAGATCATTTACGAGTATGTTGAACAGCACAGGTCCCAGTACAGATCCTTAGGGGACCCCACTATTTACCTCTCCACTGTGAAAACTGATACCTATCCATTGTTTCCTATCTTATAATCAGCTATTGATCCATGAAAGGACCTTCCCTCGTATTCCATAACTGCTTAATTTGCTTATGAGCCTTTGGTGCGAGACCCTGTCAGACCCTTCTGAAAGTCCAAGTACACTGTATCAACTGGATCACCCTTGTCCACATGCTTGCTGATACCCTCAAAGATTTTTCATGGATTGGTGAGGCATGATTTCCCTTTACAAAAACCATGTTGATTCTTCCCCAACATATTGTGTTTATAGGTCAGATCATTCTGTTCTTTACTATAGTTTCAACCAATTTACCTGGTACTGAAGTTAGGTTTATTGGACTGTAATTGTCAGGATCACCCCTGGAACCGCCCCCCCCCCTTTTTTTAAAAATCGGCATACATTAGCTATCCTCTAGTCATCTGGTGTAGAAGCGGATTTATGTAATAGGTTACAAATCACAGTTACGAGTTCTTTAATTTCATATTTGAGTTCCTTCAGAACTCTTGGGTGAATACCATCTGGTCCTGGTGACTTATTACAGTTTAATTTATCAATTTGTTCCTAAACCATCTGACACCTCAATCTGGGGGCAGTTCCTCAGATTTGTCACAGAAAAAGAATGGCTAGGTTGTAGGCAACTCCCTCACATCCTCTGCAGTGAAAACAGATACAAGTATTCTTTTAGTTTTTCTGCAATGGCCTTGTCTTTCTTGAGTGATCCTTTAGCACCTTTATTGTCCACAGGCCCCACTGACTCCTTGTCAGGCTTCCTGCTCCTGATGTACTTAATTTTTTGCTGTTCATTTCTGTGTCTTTTGCTAGAGGTCCTTCAAATTCTCTTTTGGTCTGCCTAATTATACTTTTACACTTGACTTGCCAGAATTTATGCTCCTTTCTGTTTTACTCACTAGTACTAGACTTCCAATTTTTAAAGGATGTCTTCTTGTCTCTAACCACTTTTACGTGGCTGTTTAGCCATAACTTGACAATTTTGATTGATTAATCTTCTTAATCGTTGTGATTAATTTTTTTAAAATCACTTGACAGCCCTACTTACATTTAATTACCAAGCAGTTCAGCTATGTTTACCTCTTGAACAGATAAAATGGTTACAAACTTTACATAACTGTTGTTCTTTGGGATGTGTTGCTCATGTCTATTCCATGTTAGGAGTGTGTGCGCCACGGGCACCGTTGCAGGATATTTTCCCCTCAGTGGTATCTGTCGGGCTGGCTCTAGCACCCTCTGGAGCCATGCACTCATGCACTGGTATAAGGGTGCCATCTGCCACTCACCATTTCAGTTCCCTACTGCTGGTCAGCTCCAACAGAGGGGTATCAGAGTGGGTCGTGGGCTCAGGAGGTGGGCTTGGAGTTCATGGACATGCTACTGCAACACTGTTTTTCCGAACCGGCCATCTCGAGCTTGTTGAGTGATGGCATAGTGGGATGCAAAGGTATGCACCGATGACCAAGTTGCTGCCCTACAGATGTCTTGGATTGGGACTTGTGCAAGGAATGCCACTGAAGAGGCTTGAGCTCTCGTGGAGTGAGCTGTTAGAATGGCTGGAGGCGTAACACTGGCCTGCTCGTCACAAGCCCAAATACATGCGGTTATCCAGGCTGACATCCTCTGGGGCTGATACCGGAAGCCCTTTCATCCTTTCTACTACTGCTGCAAAGAGTTGCATGGATCTTCAAAAGGATGTAGTTCTCTCAATATAGAAGACAAGGGCATGTCTAACATCCAATGAGTGAAGCCGCTGATCCTCAGACTTCTTGTGAGGCTTCGGGAAGAAGACTGGCAGGAAAAATAGCCTGGATAGTATGAAATTGTGAAACCACCTTTGGTAGGAAAGCCAGGTGGGGGCACAGTTGGACCTTGTCCCCGAAGAACACTCTGTATGGTGGTTCTGATGTAAGGACCCTGATTTCAGAGACCTTTCTGGCTGAGGTCACCTTCCAAGAGAGAAGTAGTAGAGGGCACAAAACTAGTGGCTCGAATCAATTTGCGGACGTAAGGGTAGAGTCTCTCCAGTCCCTTGAGAAACCGGACAGTCATCTCACTGGAGAACACTGACCTGCCGTTCATTGGCAGGCAGAAGGCTGAGACTGCTGCTAAGTGCACCTTGATAGATGCCAGGGCCAGACTTTGCTGCTTCAAATGGATTAAGTAGTCCAAGATAGACTGAAGGGAAGAATGAACCAGAGAGACCTCGTTGAGATGCCCACAGCGAGAAGTGCTTCCATGTGTCTGTGACGTTAAGTGTAATACTATCTCACTGAAAGGTGACACAGGGCCAGAAAGAGTTAATTAACTCAGACTGACATGACCCATGGCTGAACTTTAAAGACTTGTTAGGAAGATATGTAAATAATAGAGCTTTGAAATGCAAGCCTGCATTGTTAGGGATAGAAGAGTAGCTGTTTGCTCAGGTCTTGTGTTATAAGCAAAAAAGTCGTGTCTATTACTATGGCTTTGATTCAAAGATCAAAAAAGGAGTATTAAAATTTAGGAAGACACTTGAGTGAAACAGTATTATTGTCTATAGGTCTCTTTGAAGGTTGTGGTAACCTGTATCTGAACTGTTTAATGGATAAATTACCCTATGCTAATTGCCATGATGTTTGAGAGACGGAAAGTTAAGCCTATTTTTTTCTCAGGCCAAGAGGCTGCTGGAAATATATAAAAATCCTGGGACACGACCCTTCATCTCAGATCTGCTTTGGGTTTCAAGAAGGGGAAACCTTAAGCCATAAGAATTGAGATCCCCAGTCACTGACTAGAGTCACCCTGAATAGAGACATTGAACTATAACCTATGGACTATTTCTAAAAGAATTTTTGGCAACTACACTCACCATCTCTGCTACGTATCTGGACCTCAAGAAATTGAACTCAAGTCTGTATGTATATCGATCTTTCAACCAACTCTCTTTCTTCTTTTTTAATAAATTTTAGTTTGGTTAATAAGAATTGGCTATAAGCGTATATTTTGGGTAAGATCTAAGTTATCATTTGACCTGGGTCTGGGGCTTGGTCCTTTGAGATCGGAACCTTTTTTCTTTTACTGGGGTATTGGTTTTCATAACTGGTCATCCCCATAAGGAGCGGTGCTGGTGGCAATACTGGGAAACTGGAGCGTCTAAAGGAATTTCTTGTGTGACTTATGGTTAGCCAATGGGGTAAAACCAAAGTACTCTCTGGCTGGCTGGTTTGGCATGCCTTAATAATAAAAGGACACCCAGCTTTGAGCTGTAACTGCCCTGCTCTAAGCAATTTGTCCTGAATTGATACTCCCAGTTGTGTCCTACCAAAGGCAGCATCGTTACAGTGTCCAGGTAGGTAGCCCCAGTGCAAAGCTTCCTACTACCTAGCAAGACCTTTGAACTTGCTCTGAACAGGCCTGCTCCTCTGGGTTCAGCCATGTAACATCCATGCAGTTAGGTTAAGGAATGCAAGGTTCGGGTGGAGCAACCAGCCATGGTCTTGTGAGATCAGGTCTGGGTGGAGTGGAAGCGAAAGAGGAGATGCTACTGATAGGTCCAGCAGCATGCCGAACCACTGTTGACATGGCCACGCTGGAGCTATGAGAATAACTCTTGCCTTGTTACTCTTGATTCTCAGGAGGACTTTGTGAATCAGAGGGAACAGGGGAAAAGCATGGAGCAGAAGCCCTGTCCATGGGAGCAGAAAGGCATCAGAGAGGGGGCCTAGACTGCGCCCAGGCAGCAAGCAAAACTGATGGTACTTCCTGTTCTGCTTGGTCCCCTGGGGAGACTCCCGCCTCTGGAAGATGAACCTGGCGATCTCTGGGTGAAGAGACTTCTCGCGGTGAAAAGAGAAGGATCTGCCGAGGCGATCTGCCAGTGCATTCCAGGCTCCCGAAAGGTCTGATGCCTCTAGGCGGATGGAATGCTTCACACAGAAGTCCCATAGGCGGATGGCCTCCTGACACAGGGCAGAGGATCAAGCTCCTCCCTGTTTGTTGATATAGAACATGGCCATGGTCTGTCAGAACTTGCACCACCTTGCCTAAGATCTGGGGGAGGAATACCTGACAGGCTAAACGTACAGCCCTGAGTTCCCTGCTGCTTATGTGCAGGGCGAGTTCTTCCTGGGACCATAGGCCCTGAGTCCTTAGGTTGGGAAGCCTTACTTCCACAACCTCGGTCTGACGTGTCCAAAAATAGGGAACCAATGGCTATGGGGCTCGAGAGAGTACACCCATCAACACTGATCTTGGATCTTTCCATCTGACCAGAGAGGCGAGGACCAGGGGTGGAACAGTGAGCACAAAGTCCAGGTAGTGTCTGTTCAGGGAGTAAACTGATACCAGCCACATCTGTAGAGACTTGAGAAGCAGCCTTCCATGCTGAACCATGTAAGTGCATGGAATGCCATGTGCCCCAGCAGCTTGAGGCAAACTCAGGCTGTTGTAATTGGGTGGACTATGACCTTGGATATCAGATCCAACTGTCTGGAATCAGGCCTCTGGAAGAAAGGCTCTGGTTTGGGTTCAGTGAAGCACTGCCCTAATAACCTCTATTCTCTGAACTGGAATAAAAGTTGACTTTTATTCATTTATCAAGAGGTCCAGTGTTCGGAAGGTGGCTTGGGCTATATGCTGATGCTGTTCCACATGTGAGCCACTGACCGACCCTTGATAAGCCAGTCAACAATGTATGGGTAGACCTGGATGCCTCACCACCTGAGGAAGGCCATTACTAGTGTCATATACTTTGTGAAAACCCGTGGGGCTGTAGACAGGCCAAAGGGGAGAGCGATGAAGTGGTACTGGCATTGGTTCACAAGAAATCAAAGAAATCTTCTGTGGCCACAGAAAATAGAAATGAGAAAGTATGCGTCCTTTAAGTTGAGGATAGTGTACCAGTCCCTTGGATCCAGGGAGGGTATAATGAAGGAGAGGAGACCATGCAGAACCTCAATTTCTTGAGATGACTGTTGAGGTGATGTAGGTCGAAAACAGACCGGAGGCCCCCTTGGGATTAGGAAATATCAGGAGTAAAACCCCTTCCCTTTCAAGTCTTCAGCTATTTCCTCCACAGCCCCCAGTTCCAGAAGAGACTACATCTCACGGGCAAGGAGTTTCTCAAGAGAAGGGTCTCTGAAGAGGGATGGGGGTGGATGAAAACTGAGGGTATAGCCAATTGTCACTGTGTTCAGCACCCAGTGGTCCAATGTTATGCAGGACTATGCTGGAGCAAAGTGGGACAGATGGTCCAAAAATAATGGGGAGGCAGGATCTGAAGCAGAAACTGGTATAGTGCCCTCGGACACACCCTCAAAAGGCCTACTTAGGCCCACCGGAGCATCTATGAGACCCCACCTGGGATGTTGAAGTAGACAGGAGAGGCTGACGCTGCTTGTAACCGCTCCCTTTCTTTTTACAGGGTTCCTGTCTCAAAGGTGGTGCCGAGAAACGAGGTGGTTGTTGGGGCCTGAAGAGCTTCCTGAAACAGATGGCGCGTAGAGGCCCAAGGACAGGAGGGTGGCCCTTGAGTCCTTCGGGCCATGAAGCCTCGTGTCCAATGCTCCAAGAACAGTAAGGAGCTTTCAAAAGGGAGGTCCTGGATAGACTGCTGGACCTCATAAGGAAGTCCTGAGGACTGGAGTCATGTGCAACGCTTCATGGTGACAGCTGGCTGCTGTGTTGGCTGTGTCCAGAGCCACCTGGAGAGAGGTCCTGTCACATTCTTACCCTCCAAGAGGGCAGTGAATTCCTGCCTTGAATCTAGAGGCAGAGAGAGTTTTAAAATTTGGCCAGGGAGTCCCACAGATTGTAACTGTATCTCCCCAGCAAAGCTTGCTGGTTAGAGATACACATTTGAAGGCTACCTGTTGAATAAATCTCGCCCTCAAAACAGGTCCAGGTTTTTTGCGCCCTGCCTATCCCCTCTTGTTGGCTGCTGACACAACCAGGTAACCCAGAGTGGGGTGTGTGCGCAAGGATAGGTACTTGAACCCACATGCTGGCACATATTTCTTCTCTGACCTCTGAAGTTTGGGGGTGGGGGTGGGGGGTGGGGGGTGGGCGCAGAGAAGGAGTTTGCCAGAGAGCCTTGACTGGACCCAGTAAAGCCTCGGTAATGGGTAAGACCACTTTGGAGGGAGCTGCCACAGCCAGAATGTCAATAAGGCTGTGGGATGTTTCCTTAAGCTTCTCAATTTCCATCCCCATGTTAGCTGCTATCCACTTCAAAAGGTCTTGATGGGCCTTGAAGTCATCCTGCAGGAGCAAGCTACTGGGCCCTGAGATGACCTTGTTTGAGGGGGGAGAAGATGGCGGCTTCCTCAACAACATCCTTGGGAGCCACATCTTGTTAGTATCGGGGTTGGTACTGGAGTCAGAGTCCAGTACCAAGTGAGAAGGGGTGGTAGCCCACCTCTTCAAGACCACAGAGTGCCATCGACAGGAGGGAGAATCCAGTACTGGGGGAAAACCCCAAGGGTTCCAGTTTGGCCACTGACCCATTGGCCAGGTGCTGGTGGGGGGAATCTGCTGGGTACCAGTGGTGGTTCTTAGGTTTCCCCTTTGGGCTCTGATGAAGGGTCCTCCCTTGGTGACTACAGTGGAGTGGTACACCTCTCTGCCTCCATACGGTGCAGAGAGTCCCGGGACCAGTGGCAGACCGTAAGTCGTGATGACAGGATCAGGGTTGATTTGCCCTTAGAGGGTGCCGGGGGCCCGGTGCCCAGAAGGAGCTCAACGCTCCCTGCTCCCAGTCATCAAAGCCAGCAACTGTCCCATCGGAGTCGTGGGGGGACAGGGGACCGGGAGTGATAGCAAATCCCTGACTGCTGCAAAGGCTTCTGGCGCTGCGGTGGTTTCTGGGTCTCAGCGGAGGGTCCCGCACCAGACTCGGTGCTCTGGGTGGAGCTGACGGTGCCACCAAGGGACTGAGGGTGGAGTGGCAGTCCAGCGCGGATTGCACTGCGCGGTCTTCCCCATTCTTGTCCTTTTTCTGCACCGGTGAGTGCCCCTCTGTCGGTGCACTGTTTTTTGTCCTCCTTCCTCGGCACCAGAGATGGTGAACAAAGCACTCCTCTGGCACCGTACCGAAGCCAAAATGCTCACTGCAGAATGGTAGCAACTTGGCTCTGAGGCTGGTCTGAGTGGCTTCCATTAGGATAGCCTTCAGTCTTTTTTCTCTGTTATTTTTGGTGCAGGGTCTAAAGTCCTGACAAATCTGGCACTTGTCCCTTACATGAGTTCTCCTAAGCACTTCAAGCAGATGCAGTGCGGGTCGCTTACAGGCATACGTTTGCTAAAGGAGGCACAAGGTTTGAAGCTCGGGGATTGGGGCATACCCAGCCTCTGAGGCAAAGGGAGTCCCTCGACGATAAGCACTAACACTAACTACAAAATCTGTGTACACAAAAAACTATGTTTAAACAAACTAAAAATTAGAATCCAGAAGCCATTGGGAAGAAGCCTTGCCGAAGCAAGCAGGGTCGTTCCAGCAACAGTAAGAAGGAACTGAGCGAATGTTTGGCTGGCAGCACCCCTTACACTGGTACATGAGCATACGCGGCTCTAGAGGGTACTAGAGCCAGCCCAACAGATACCACTGAGGGAAAAATCTCCAGCAATAAGGCACACAGTGTGCACCCTCCCCACCCCCCATATGGAATGGACATGAGCAAACACTTGAACAAGAACCTATGCTCCACTTAGGACTAAATCAAGAATAGTCTCTCCTCTTGTAGGTTCCAGGACAAGCTGCTTCAAGAAGCAATCATTAACCATGTCTAGAAATTTTACCTCTGCATCCCATCCTGGAGTGACATACACCCAGTCAGTCAATATGGGTATAGTTGAAATCCCCCACTATTATTGGCTTTTGTTTTTACAGCCTCTAATCTCCCTGAGCATCTCACTATTACCATCATCATCCTGGCAGGTGGTCGGTAGTATATTCCTATTGCTATACTATCATCATCGAACACCAAATCTTTTTTTTCTAATATAAAGACCAACCACAAAACTAAAATCCAGAAGACAATTCTGTACTGAAACAATGCACATCAATATACCAGTAACTGAAAACTTAAAAGTAATCTAAATTCACTTATTGATAGACTGACTGAACCAGAGTGCAGCATGTTCTTACAGAGAGGCCATCCTTTAAGGTCAATCAGCTGGAAAAAAAAGTCACACTGCTTTTATATAGTTTAAATAAACACAAACACTTCCAAGGGTATCATACAGGATAATCTCCAGGGCGATTCCTGGTTTCAGCTGAAGAAATGCATCCTTCTGAATGACTTAGTGAATGAAGTGAGCTACAGCTCACGTAAGCTTATGCTCAAATAAATTTGTTAGTCTCTAAAGGTGCCACAAGTCCTCCTTTTCTTTTTGTGGATACAGACTAACATGGCTGCTACTCTGAAACCTTAGTTTAGACATGTAACTACCATACCTGAGGCTATAAATTTAATGGACAGGTAAAATATTACGTAACATACACACTCAAGATGCACAGATTTAGTGAATTTACTACACAACAGCCTGCAGTGTTTTCTGAAGTCCTTATGAACGCTTCCATCAAATGCATTAACTTTTTTTTTTTTTTTAAAAAAACACAAGCTAGATGAACTTGCAAGGTCAAGTCAATGAGGGCAGGACAAAAACAATGGCGGTTTAGATAATCTCAACTATGCATTTTCATGTTTTCTGATGTTTTTGTTTTGTTTGTCTTAACCTGATCTTCAACTCTTGAATATAACAGTAGCCTGAAAAGACACTCTTCAAGAAACCAATAGATACTTACAATCTTAACTTCAGTTTAAAAAGTATTTTGCTTGTGAACCTTTAAGATTTATTCAAAAGTTGTTAGTTACATCTTTAAAAATAAAAACTTACAGTATAACATTCTGCTGCAAAAAGATAGCTAGCTTTCTGTAATGAATGTGTATTGGAAAATATAAGCTAAGCTTCCTCTATTAAATTGATTTTGCTAAATAAAAGGCAGTCAAAATTTAAATCAGGAAAGTTTATTTTGTACTTAAGTACAAAATAGTTACCTGTTTCAACTGCATCATGGTCAGCGTAAAGAGGGTTACAAACTGTTCCTCGTACTGGCTTACACTGACACCTGCAATCTCTGTGAGGCACTTCAAAGAGACGTTTCGAAACATGGGAACATTTAAAAACTATAAGAAAGATTTCAGAAAGAAGATTATAGATAGTACAAAAAAGCAAATTACATATTAAGCATTTTATTTCAGCTAACCAAAGCTTCCATCTTATTTGCTAGTAGACATCAATAAAAAAAACAAACAAAACAAAACCCCTGATTACCTTGTATATTAATGTGCTGATTAACTTGGTCTCAAAAATGTATCCCAGTGGAATCCAGTTAAGGAATCGTAGCAAAGTTTCCAAAGTTGCATGAACAAGAGGAGCGTTTTGGGAATTTTCCTGTAATGGAACAATACAGAAACTAGTTTACTCTCTTCCTACGAAATTCCACTCTATTTTAAAAAGTTATTGAAATTAAACTTACCATCACAAACTGACACAGTTGAAATATCTGAGAGAATTCGTTGCACATACTAAAAAAATTAAAATAGTAAGATGTTAAACATTCAGCATCGCCACATTTAGTGAACTACACTACACATTCCAATAATGGTGCTTTTGCAGTAAGAGAGAAAAGTTTCTGTGAAAATTATACAAATAACTCTCCACATGCAAATTTTGGTTTGCAATCACAGGCACAGAACACGAAACACCATTCCTGCTCACAATTAAGAGGGCAGAACTACAATACCTATGAATGTAGAAGCTGATAAAGCAGAAGTGTACACAGCTGCTAAATGAGTCTGATAAGGTTTAACAGTATCACTAAGAAAAAGGGAATCATCAAAATAGTCAAATCTCAAATTTAAAAAGCTACTATGGTAGCTAGCCAAAAACCTTCGATGAGAGCGATTCTTGAGCAGCAACTGAAAATGTGATGTACATTAGGAGTATGTGAAATATTACAGAATATTTTACTTGCCTGTCTTTCAAATGCTTGGCTTTCACTTGAGTTATCTGCCCACTAGAGAAGTCAAAAACTTCTTCACTTAACAGTTTAAGGATCACCATATTGTTCTGGCAAAGACTCTCACTTGTCCGGCTTGCCCCTACGATATCACTTATGAATGTTGGCCAGTGTTTGGGCCATTCCTGTTTCAGTATCTGAAAGTCACAGAACATCCATGTGGTTGGTACAGCTTTCTTTCTAAACATTCCATATGCAAAACCAGTTCTTCTTGTTAGATTTGTTAAGTGTATAATTTTCTTAATGCAAGATTAAAAATGCACTAGGAGCTAGCGTTTACCTGAACAAGAATCATATTCAGTTTTCCAATATACACTTTTTCTTTCTAGAGCAGAGAAAAAGAGAGTTAAGTTATCAGTAATGCTTCCCTCCCTTTCCATTTCCCCTAAAGAGAATTCACTTACTTCTACACATGTTGGATCAGATGAGGTCTTGATAATTAAGCCGACAACATACTTTTTTATTCCTACAAAGAGAGTTAAAAATTAATTTTCAACCTGATCTGCTACTATGGATAAATCACCTACACATGGAAAACCTGAATCCAGAAGCATTAAACAATCTCTCAGCAGCGTGCACATGTACAACCTCAAGCTAGTTTTAATTACACATGCACATCAACTGGAGGATACAACCCAAAAACATCTCCAAAGAATATCAAAGAACCAAAAACATCTCCAAAGAATATCAGTTAGTGTCTTCCAATCATACGCATATTTTAGTTGCATGAACTGCATCAGATGGAATTCTTGCTGTTAAAACAAAGGAAGCTGCAGAATGACTAAGGATTAAAATGTTAAATTTTCATATTTTAAAATTTAAATAGACTGCGTGCTCTAATCCAAATGAATCTATGTGCTTTACTGCCCATAGAAGTTCTGCCAGGTTTCTCGGGCTTCACAAATACGGAGGCTGCTGCAAAATCTGAAAGAAAAGATACCCCCGGTACCACCTGTGGAAAGCCTATTAGGCTACTTTTCCCCAGGAACTGAGTCTCACGCTAACCAGTCAAAAATGTCAAATATAGCCAATGGAAGAGAAGTTCTGTGTAGCTCGAAAGCTTGCCTCTTTCACCAGCAGAAATTGGTCCAATAAAGGATATTTCCTCACCCACCCTGTGTATCTAATATTCTCGGACCAACACGGCTACAATATTGTGAACTTAAGCAACTGGCAGCTAAGGCAATGCTGCAAGAGAGTTCACCGAGTACAGTATATTCCCATCCCCTATCACTTTTAGGGGTTGTCTACACATTGGAAATCTTAACAACAAAAACAAAACAAAAACACACATGCGTTTAGCTAGACTGATGTTAAAATGGTGGGAAATATATAATGCAGACAAGGCTCCTACAGCCAAACCTGTTTTAACCACCATTTTAAACATTTTTCAGTTGGTTTAACAAAAATGGCGGTAAAAACAGGCCCAGCCTTCTCTACATTATGTTTCTGACCATTTTTAAAATCATTTCAACTCATCTAGTGGGAATGTTTTTGTAAATTTCCCTCTGTACAGGCACGGACACAGAGATATTATTCTGTTTAATCTTACCCATTTTAAATCATTTGGAAAAATGTAATACATTTTAAAAAGTTTCAGTCATATTTTTTACAACATCAGATGCCATGTGTGAGCCTATCAAAATTATGCTTCCCTACAGTCTCATTAACTTTTTCCATCATCATCATGACACGAGTCACTAACACATCAGTTCACGTCCACAGATTGGGCCTGGACTGATATATATTTGTAATAGTTTTACAAGGTTGCCACAGATTGAACTCACTTTGCTTTTTTGATTTTAAAGCAAATATAGTACTTATTCATTAACAGTCCCACTTCTATTTGACTTTAACATAGCAATTAGAGAATCTGTCACATACTAGACAACTGAAAAACTTTTCTAGAAATATTTTTTTCCGTTGAATAATAGTTTAAATACACTATTTTCAGAAACAAGATATTATAGCCACTTAACGCCATGTACCATTTGGATCCATTGCCTGCTGTGAAGTGATCTGAGCAGTGGTTCCCAAACTGGGAGTCATAAGGAGTTGAAAATCCATGCAAAAGCTGATGGGCCTGCTCAGGTTTGGCCTAGGTGGCGCTCAAAGTCATGTACATGTCATGCACAGTGTGTACCACTTTGTTAACCAGGCTCAGGGTGAGGCACAAATACTCCTTGTGGTTGTATTGGTGAGACCCTCTGGCAGTGGGAACCTGTGCAAGGGCCAATGTGTCTGTCCAGTGCCTGAACACACGGGTGCTGCGCCAACACTGCCAGGAATGGAAAGCTAGGCAAAGACCACCAGCAGTGTGGTGTAGTGGGGATGATGTGTGGGCACTCGGCACCTTCTACCCCAGCAGCCACTGATACCTGGGGCTGTACAAGTGCATCCAGGGCTGAGACAAACTTAGCAGCTGCCCGCAACAGGAATAAATATCCTCCATCCACTTCGGTGCTCCCTACACATGGTATTGGTGCCTCTCCACAAACCTGGCTGATACCAAGCAACTATCTCCTCACCTCCACCAGACCTTCCTTCCATCCCCCCTCCTCCCACCCCAACAAGTCCCTTCCTGTGCTCTCCTAGACACACACAACTCCTCTTTCAGCCAACCCCATCCAAGTATCTCCCTCTCGGGACACAAGGAAGCACTCCCCCTCTTCCAGCCCAGGGGTCGCGTTAACAGAGCTAAGCCCAAAGGGGGACATGGCATGAAAAAGTCTGTGAGCCACTGGATTAGAGGCTCTCAACCTTTCCAGACTATCATACCCCTTTCAGGAGTGACTTGTCTTGCGCACCCCCAAGTTTCACCTCATTTAAAAACTACTTGCTTACAAAATCAGATATAAAAATACAAAAGCATCACCACACTCTATTACTGAAAAACTGCTTACTTCCTCATTTTCTCTGAATGAAACTTTAGTTTGTCCTGACTTTGCTACTGCTTTTCATGTAACCTGTTGTAAAAACTAGGCAAATATCTAAATGAGCTGATGTACCCCCAGGAGTACATGCACCCTAGTTGAGAACCATTGCTGTAGACAACAATGGACCAGGAACTAAAAGCTCTTTGCGTATAAATGGTCACATGACCAACATAAGTGACTGTTTATAGATTTCACCTAGTTACTGAGAAGTAACATATTCTTTACCCCAGGGGTGGGAACCTTTTTTCTGTCACAGGCCATTGACCCACAGGAAAAAAAAAAAACAAAAAACCACACACAATCACAGGCCCACTCACCCATTCAGGGGGGCGTGGAGGCTTGGGGCTTCTGCCCACAGCGAAGTGAGCTGGCACTCGCAGATCCAGCCCGGGGGGGGGGGGAGAGCGCAAAGGGGCAAATGAAATTAACCAACGGGATAGATTCGGCCCGTGGGCCATAGGTTCCCCACCACTGCCTTAACCCATTAAGGAGCCTAAACTACCTAGTTCCCATTGCTTTTTGGGGGCTGAGATTATGCATTTCCACTATAACTATATGTTACTTACAGGGAGTATTATGCAATACTACTTCAGATTCTTTTAACGGACCAAGTCATAGATCATATTTCTAAATAGGAGTAAAAAATATTTTAACTTTAACCCTTTGATAAAGTTTACAATAATGTTTCATTTTTGAGAGCAACTCAACAGAACTGTTGTCACAGGATAAGTTTAAACAAGTTTAAACAGTGAGTCAAGCACATGAATAACTTGTTTCATAAACTGCATTCTCCATGACTTCTTCTGTTTAATATCTATTAACAAAGCTTCTTAATACTCTGGAAGCACACTGAAAGCTTCATAGAAGTTTATTTTGCGGTCTTCCCCCATATTGTAGAAAAGAATGGAGTGTTCATAAACCACAAATGAACAAGAGCAGAATGTCTCTTTTTCAACCAAGACACCAGTTAGAACCATCTTAGAAGATTACAGGACTGACTGTAACGATACACCTACATAGCAATTAGGCCAGCCGCAGGTGTTTGAGTCAGTCAACTCTGGCTCAGGGGGACTGTAAAATTGCTATGCAAGACATTCGAGCTCGAGCTGGAGCCCAAGATCTGAGACCCTCCAAGAGGGGAGGATTCCAGAACCCAAGTTCCAACCTGAGCCCGAACACCCACACAGAATTTTTAGCCTTGCAGCCAGAGTTAGCAGACGCAGGACAGCTACAGGTCTTTTATTCCAGTGTAGACATATCCTAAAGATCTTTCAGAAGGTACTCCGCTGTGGAGGAGCAAGTCCGTACTGGGAAGTTGGAAGCCATTCTGGAAGGAAAGGGCTTCAGGGGAGACCCTGGCTAAACAATGGGTTGAATGAACAGCTGGACAACAGCGGCGGATACAATACCTAATTTAATAAATACTGTAATAAATTTAACTAAACTGAGAAATGGGAAATGCCTCCCACACTTTCGCATGTTTGCTGCTTTTTAAAAAACACACACATTTTAGGTTGTAATCCCTTGTCTGTATCTGAACAGCCCCATGTGCAACAGGGCTTCAGTCCTGACTAAACTATAACGTCTGTTCCTATCCTCTATTACATGACAATGTGCACCCTTAACTGGATTATACAAGTGCATGCAGATCCTCAGATAGGAGGAAGGTACTACATAAGTACCAAGTATGTCACAAAACTATCATGTGAACTTAAGACCTTTATGCATAATACTGAATTTTAAACAGATATATAGCAGTGAAATCCCATCTATCTAAAAGCAAGTTTAATATTTTTATAGTCAAAGTACTGTTAAAAATAAACTAACCATCTGTGAGACAGACAAATAAATACCCCCCACTTTATACAGAAAGGGAAACAAAAGCAAAACTGAAGTGAATGGCCAAAGAAATTAATCATCATAATTAGGACTAGAATTCAAGATTTCTGGACTCCCAATCCCATACTCATACCTCCAAGATCACAGATTGAGATCCATGACTCTTGTGATAATTAATTGGTCAAGGTACATGAACAAGTTTTGAAATACTGTCTTCTTACTCTTTAGAAAGCTATAATACTTTCCCCACTATCTTAAATTACTTTTAACACCTTAGAGTTGAGATTGGTTTGCAAATGAAAAAAGGTTGAAAACCACTAGACTAGATAATCACAATGATCCCTTCTGGCTTTGGAAATTATGAATAATAAATAAGAGTGGCATTTAGTACAACATCTTATTTTCTTGTTCTCATAAAAAGTAGGGAAAACACAGATCTTTTTTTCCCTTCCTGTCTATGTCCTCTCCCTGAAAATCTTATGCAGACACTTATTCCCCCAACTAAAGTATATCAGTATGTGCCCTCTCCTCATCAATGAAGTAAGCCAACTAGGGCTGTCAAACAATTAAAAAAATTGATCGCGATTAACTGCACTGTTAAACAATAGAATACCATTTAAATATTTTTGGATGTTTTCTACATTTTCAAATATATTGATTTCAATTACAACACAGAACAAAGTGTACAGTGCTCACATTATGTTTAGATTACAAGTGTTTGCACTGTAAAAAATAGTATTTTTCAATTCACCTAATACAAGTACTGTAGTGCAATGTCTATCATGAAAGTTGCTTACAAATGTAGAATTATGTACCAAAAAACTGCTTTCAAAAATAAAACATTGTAAAATTTTAGAGCCTGCAAGTCCACTCAGTCCTACTTCTTGTTCAGCCAATCACTCAGACAAGCAAGTTTGTTTACATTTGCAGGAGATAATACTTCTTGTTTACAGTGACACCTGAAAGTGAGAACAGGTGTTCTCATAGCACTGTTGCAGCCAGTGTCACAAGGTATTTACGTGCCAGATGCGCTAAAGATTCATATGTCCCTTCGTGCTTCAACCACCATTCCACGGGACATGCATCCATTGTGATGATGGGTTCTGCTCAATAACAATCCAAAGCAGACTGATGCATGATCATTATCTGAGTTAGATGCCACCAGCAAAAGTTTGATTTTGGGTTCTGTAGTTTCTGCATCAGAGTGTTGCTCTTTTAAAACTTCAGAAAGCATGCTCCACACCTCATCCCTCTCAGATTTTGGAAGGCTTGGGTCGAGTGCTATAGCTATCTTTAGAAACCTCACATTGGTACCTTCTTTGCATTTTGTGAAATCTGCAGTGAAAGTGTTCTTAAAATGAACAACATGTGCTGGGTCATCGTCCAAGACAGCTATAACATGAAATATATGGCAGAATGTGGGTAAAACAGAGCAGGGGACATTAAACTCCTTGGGGGACAATTGTGTCACAAATTTAATTAACACCTTTTTTTAACAAGTGTCATCAGCATGGAAGCATGTCCTCTGGAATGATGGCCAAAGCATGAAAGGGCATACGAATGTTTAGCATATCTGGCACATAAATACTTTGCAATGCCGACTACAAAAATGCCATGCAAATGCCTGCTCTCACTTTCTGGTGACACTAAGTAAGAAGAGGGCAGCATTAGCTCCTGAAAATGTAAACAAACTTGTTTGTCTTAGCGATTGGCTGAACAAGAAGTCGGACTGAGTGGACTTATAGGCGCTGAAGTTTTGTAGTGTTTTGTTTTAGAGTGCAGTTATGTAGCAAAACAAAAAAAAACCTACATTTGTAAGTTGCACTTTCACAACAAAGAGATTGCACTACAGTGCTTGTAGGAGGTGAACTGAAAAATACTCTCTCTTTTGTTTATCATTCACAGTTCAAATATTTGTAATAAAAATACACACTGATTATAATTACAAAACAGAATACAATACGAAAACAGAAAAATATCCAAAATATTTAATAAATTTCTATTAGTATTCTGTTTAGCAGTGCAATTAAAACTGTGATTAATTGGAGTTAATCGCAATTAAATAGACAGCCCTAATGCCAACCTAATTCCATAACCCACTACAGCCGTAAAATGGAGGGGCGGGAGGGAGGAGAAGAGTCCCTCATCACACCCCAGGAATAAGCTGCTTCTACAGTTCCCTGCCTTTGCTAGTACTAAACTAAGCCCCTTGCTCTGAGCCAATGCGTTATACTGTCACTGAACATGTTCACTGTTAAATGATGCTAGAGAAAAATGCTCACATTTCATAACAGACTGATTAAACAAGTGTCCACACTAACTCAGTGAAAGATAAGCTACCTTCAACACAAAAGTAGAATTTAATTTCACATTACGAAGTCAATTATCTCTCTATTATTGGACCATAAGCACAAAAAAACAAGGTATCTTTCTGGACAAGCTTTCCATATTTTGTAGCAGAAAACCAACCTAGTTCTCAAGTTCCCATTATCATGGGACACTCCCTATATGTGTGCTCTCATTAGTTTAGAGTAATGTAATAGTGGACTACAAAATTCCTAATACTAATCAGCCCAATACAAAAACCACTTATAAAAATTTTTAAAATTTAAATAAGCATCAGAAGACTGCATAAGCAATCACTAGTGAACATGTAGTATTCTTTCCTTGATTTTATTAATTCAAGTGCTCACATTCAAGACTGTGTGCCATTTTACTGCTCATATACTCAAAAGGCACTAGAGGGGATTGACTGCCCCAAGTTCAATGTATGGACTGAACCAACACATCCTTCTTCCCACTCTACCCCTCAGAGGCCTTAATATATTTTCTTCCAGAGCTTGCAAAGTCACCGTGTACACTGGGAATTGACAAAAGCAATGCACTCTCACAGGGGCTGAGCACCCTAACAGCAAGTCTAGCTCATCCCTATTGTGACCCGTATCTTGACACCTCAATATGGCAGAGACCAAGTTGCCAGCAGTACACTGGTGCAGACACTTGGTCTTTATACTTTTTTTTTTTTTTTTTTTTAAATCTGAACATCTTCCCAAGAGTTCTGTATTCCAAGAATCCAGGTTTGTCCAGACAGCTTTAATTTGACAGGCATTTAAAAACATTAAATTTGTAAAGTAGTTTAGACCACTGACTTTATCTTTGTTCCTGATCTGGAATCAAATCATGAAGGATACAGTTAAAATCTGCACAAAAATGACCAACACACTGATCAATTTTAAAAACTAAACTACAATACTTGAGAAAACCAAACGCAGCTGTGCCCAACTTCAAACGCAACAGTCTCAGAACATCTCAAAATGCCAATCTCCAGTAGGGCTGTACAGGTGTTGAGAAATTCAAGGCAAAATGAGAGTAGAAATCCAAGTCCAAAGGACACGTCTTCAGAAGACAGCTTCCTGTATTTGGAATTTTGGACTGAAGGCAAAAAAATAATGCCAATGAATGGAAATTCCACTGGTCCAAGACCTACTACTACTTAAGCCCACATCGGTAACAATAAATGTGGCCATTCTGAGGAACCAATAATAATTTTTAAACAGTTTAATTAGTTTGTATCTCACAAATAAGACTAGAAACAAATGCTGTACCCTGAAGGAAAAATTAAGAGGTTCAGCTTTCCAGTGGTACATGGCACTGGTTTATCTCCCCACAGACTTATCTCCCCAAATCTTTAAGTCAGGTCATTCCAATAACATTGTTTTCTTCCATTCACACTTCAATCCAGACCTGATTTTAACAGCCATGATACTGAGAAGTGCTGTAGCTACCAGTAGAAACCAATGTTTTTTCCATCTGAAAATAGCGGGCAACCCCAGCTTTCAAGATTATAAGTCATTACGTCTTTAACTACGTTTCAGTAAAAATTACTGCGAAAATCCAGCCAGAAGATGGTAAGTGTTGTGAAAATAAGATTGTAATTAAAATGACCTGATTCATAGAATCATAGAATATAAGGGTTGGAAGGGACCTCAGGAGGTCATCTAGTCCAACCCCCTGCTCAAAGCAGGACCAATCCCCAATTAAATCATCCCAGCCAGGGCTTTGTCAAGCCTGACCTTAGAAACTTCTAAGGAAGGAGATTCCACCATCTCCCTAGGTAACGCATTCCAGTGTTTCACCACCCTCCTAGTGAAAACGTTTTTCCTAATATCCAACCTAAACCTCCCCCTCTGCAACTTGAGACCATTACTCCTTGTTCTGTTATCTGCTACCACTGAGAACAGTCTAGAGCCATCCTCTTTGGAACCCCTCTTTCAGGTACTTGAAAGCAGCTATCAAATCCCCCCCCCCTTCTTCTCTTCCATAGACTAAACAATCCCAGTTCCCTCAGCTTCTCCTCATAAGTCATGTGCTCCAGCCCCCTAATCATTTTTGTTGCCCTCCGCTGTACTCTTTCCAATTTTTCCACATCCTTCTTGTAGTGTGCGGCCCAAAACTGGACACAGTACTCCAGATGAGGCCTCACCAATGTCGAATAGAGGGGAACGATCACGTCCCTCGATCTGCTGGCAATGCCCCTACTTATACATCCCAAAATGCCATTGGCCTTCTTGGCAACAACGGCACACTGTTGACTCATATCCAGCTTCTCGTTCCGAAGTATTGGGTGTCATATTGCTTATTTTGTTACTGAAGGGTAAACTCCTAAAAAGTCAGTCTTAAATCTGGCCCTGTATTTTACTTCTATCCACTAGACAGAGTCTTGCCCTTCAACTGGATGATTGGGTCAAACTGAGCAGGCCTCAGTATGTTCAGCTTGCTGGGCAATTAGATAGCCAGATGAAGGTTGGAAAAGTGCAGTTCCCTGCTATCAGGTCCCAGCCATTAGTTTAGAAGGCAAAAGAGATGAAAACACGGCAGAGCTGAAATACCCACTCAGCAGGCTCTACCCCCTCCTCCATCTGACGCTGCTAAAGCCAAAAAGATGGAGCCACAGAGCCGTACCACAACGCCGCATATCTGGCCCCTCTCCCGTTCCCAGAACAGTTCCCAGGATGTAGGGCAGAAAACAGAGGAAAAAACAGAAGTAGACTGTTTAGTTTTAGAACTAGGGTTGTATTTTAGTTTCTTTTAGCCACTAATCCAACTATGATCATTATTATAGGAGTAGCTGAAATCACGTAAAATACAATCCCAGCCCTAATATTGGACTGATAGTCCCAATCTGCCAGAAGACAAATGAAATTAAAGAGTATAATGTAGATGAGTGTGATTTTCAATAGAGTGATTTTCATCTACTGTTACAAGTAACATTTAAGACAGTTTGGTCTAAACGGCAATCTACACCCTCTCTCCCCCCCATACCTCTCACACAACTGGTTTTATCTGGCCTGTGCACTCATTAATCCAATGCATGTTTAAGTAATTTACTCATGAAAATGTGTTATATTTGGTCAGCCAGTTCACTCCTGCACCAGATATCCCGAGCTTTTACCACATCTTGAGATGTTGGGACTGTTGCCACCTACTGCTTTACCCCTGCCTCTCTCCACTAGGGGCCACAAGCAATGCTGAGTTAGTAACTACTCTATCCTCAGCATCAACTGCTGACCCCCCAGCTTTCCCTCACCTTCCAGCTCCAATTGTAGGAAGTCTGAATAAGCATCAAACATCTCAATCAGCTGCCAACTGTTTTGCAAGTGAACACAGAGTGGGTGAAGGAGAGCAACTATGGTAAGCACTGTATAGAGAAGTGGGGCAAGAGGAGAGGAACAGAGAGCTTATTTTACTTGGGGACCCTATCTGATATTGTGGGCATCTTAGTTCTTATCCAACAATCTTTCCCACAACGATCCTATTCATAATTTCAACTGTCTTATTCTCTGCCTTCTGCATTTGTCTTCTTGAATCAGATAAGCATGTTTACAGCCAATTTCTTCCCCCCAATTTAAAATAAATCTACATAGTAAATTATGCCTTGCCAATGGTTCCATCCTCTACCATCTGAACATCTATTAAACGTGTTCATTTGACTAAACTTCATATATAGCCTGTACCTATTCTCAGTGACCCATTTTGCTTATGTCTTACACACAGCAAGAAGTTTTGTTGGGTTTTTTTTTTTTTTTAGAAAAAAGCAAATATAAAATTAAACAAGTATAGTACCCAAACCTACTATTAAAATTTACTAGATTTCAAGTTGAAGATGTCCCTTTAGAGCGCTGAAAATTTCTCTAAAGTTCTACAGAGATTAGTGTTTTTATCTTGGCTTTGACGCCACTTCCTGAGAGATGGTGTGACTTCCCTCTACTGATGTCACAAAAACTCCACTTCCACATCTATTGTTGGAGCGAGAATCTTAAAAATGGACAAAAATATCACATGGGATGGGAAACAATGATTTTTTTTCATTAGTCTTCATCAGATAGTACTCTTCATCAAGAATAGGTCCTCTTTAAAACCTGGAAACTGCAGTGCTTAGCAGAAGAGAAGCAGCAGCACAAGTTCAAGTGGCATCACAAAACTTCACTGTGAAAAATCACAGCAGAAATTATACTTCTAAGTCTCCTGGAACTTCAGAAATGTTTTACAAAAACCACTACCAGTAACAAAAGAGTATAAGAAGTTTAGAACGATTACAACCATTGTCAAGAGTTTTTTTACATAGCTAACACTACCAGGAAATTAGTTTAAGGTCCAAATTTCCTGACTTGCCTGAGCTAGAAACATCTTGATGGACCAACTATTCCTTCTCACTGGCAAAGGACAACATCTGATCAGTTATAATAACCACTGCAATTTTTAAAGTCATAGAATATCAGGGTTGGAAGGGACCTCAGGAGGTCATCTCGTCCAACTCCCTGCTCAAAGCAGGAGCAATCCCCAATTTTTGCCCCAGAACCCTAAATGGCCCCCTCAAGGATTGAACTCACAAACCAGGGTTTAGCAGGCCAATGCTCAAACCACTGAGCTATCCCTCCCCCCCAACTTGTGCTGTAGACCAGTGGTTCTCAATCTGAGGTCCAGGGCTCCCTGCAGGGCTATGAGCCGGTTTTAGGGGGTCCGTCAAGCAGGGCCAGCATCAGACTCATTGGGGTTCAGGGCAGAAAGCCAAAGCCCCACTGTACGGGGCTGAAGCCTGAGGCCCTGAGTGCCACCATCTGGGGCTGAAGCCTGAGCAGCTTAGCTTCACGGGGCTCCCTGTGGCCTAGGGCCCCAAGCAATTGCCCTGTTTGCTACCCACTGATGCCGACCCTGGCTTTTATATGCAGAAAATCAGTTGTTGTGACACAGGTGGACGGTGGAGGTTTTATAGCATGCCGGGAGGGGATCTCAGAAAGAAAGAGGTTGAGAACCCCTGCTGTAGACTAGTGAGAGAAAGGAGAATAGATCCAAGAATCAAGACTGAGTCATGAGTTCAAAACTTCTTTAAGGGCAAAAAAAGCAATGTTATTTTGAATAAAATTGCCAAAACAACTTACACATCTTTTTTTTTTAAACTACCTAAGGAGCTCTATAATGGTCAGCAGACACATCTATGGCCTGATCATCCGAGTGCTGAGCACTCTCTACAACATCATTACAATTAATGGAAGCTGCAGGTGCTCAGCATCTCTGCTAATCAGCCCCGTAACGAATAGAAAACTTGTCCTGCTAGGCTCACAAATGTTACAGTATGGATCCCTCATCTACTAAATCCAAAAGACAAACTAATTATGTTTGAAATTGAAAGTTATTTAGATGTCAACAAACATAGTTAACTATCAAATTCAAAATCATCATACAAAATATAGTGTATTTTCCTACCTTCACACTGGTTCCTTGGAAGAATTTTCCATCTTGTTTTTATCACATTTTCCAAAATTTGAAGTCCATAATACTGAAAATTGGAGAAGAGCATTATGTGAGTATGTTATTGTAGGACTAACAATAACTTTTAGGATTCTCATTCAAGCAAACATTCACACTTAACATCTAAGATTTCAAAAATATTAAACTAACAAATTTAGTTAAAAATAAAGTCTATTCACCCATTTACTGAGTTGTTCATGCATTTTTCTTGTTTTTATTGTCTGCTACTCTAAATAAGTCCTGCTGTTTGATCATGCTCACACCAGGAGGAGAAATAAAAAAACCCATTTGGCAGCCAAAGGGGCTATCTGTAGAAGAGAAAGTAGCAGCCAGATATGAATTCACAACATAAATGACTGCTCATATGTTCAAGTATTAAAACCACCAGGCTCCTAAAAAATTTAGCAGCTTGGATGGTTTCCTCTACTATCCCTCTGAAATGAAAGATCTTGGCTTAGCATTATATGTATTGTCACTGGCACTTTATAAAGAAAGTGGTTCCCAAACTTCACTGGTGTGTTACTTAAGGAACAGCAAGACAACCCACAGGTTTACTTAATTTCAATCCCCACCCCTACGGCAGCTATTTCTACAATTTAAAGATGATCTTTTTTGCTCAGTCAAAAGTAATTAAAATTTTAACATGCACTCTGAAATCCTTTTACCTTTCAGGTATTGCTTCCTGAGCTCTGACCCAAAAATTTGGAAAGAGTTTATTAGGGCGGGGGAGGCCGCTTCATTCAATCCATTTTGTCCCTACTGCCTACTCACCATAAGTAGTAAAGAGAATTCTGGCATGACCAGCAACTTAATAGGTCATGCACTTTAAAAGTGAACAGACAGAAAGGAAAAAAGGGAAAAGGAACTTTGTGTTTCTTTAGTCAGTGGTTGCTTAGGGAGGAAGACAGTACCAATGCCTGAAAGGTAAACTTATTCATGTCTATCTAGTAGTATGACTAGAGTTTGGCTGAGAATAAGAGTTCATCTTTAAAATGGTTAGTTGTTATACAAAGTAGAATTCATTAGCATTTCAACCACAGGGATCATGTAAACTGCACACTTTAACAGCACAACGTAGACTGTCCCAAACTACATTGTACTCAAAAACATTAATGTTTTTGCTGTTCTCATCTTGACAGTGTTTACTTCTATATGCCTTCCTGCTCACTACCAATTTTTGCCTGTTTCACTCAAAAATTCCACATTGCAGAATAACTATGTACAATGTTTTTGAAGTCTAAGGAATATTCTGCAATTACAGAAAACAAATGCCAATTTTTTTCATAATCAGTAGTAAATGTTTATCTTCTGGGTTTTGTTTTTAAATTTGTACAACTAACACTAGCTGAAGTGAAGCCAAGGAAACATTTGTATAGGAGAATATGATTCACAAGCATACATTTTCTTTAAAACAGCATGCTCTACTTTATAGCAAGCAACCTCAGCAACTAAAATAGTTTTATAGGTATAGCCTCTGTTTCTGTTACAGGTAACTAGAAGCTAACAAAACAAAACAAAAAAACGTATAAAAGCTGGTGATAAAATTCAACCTAAACTCAATGGTTGAACACTGATATCAGGCAGCATTAACATTCCCAAAGCAGCTCTGAACCACTTTAAAGTTCCGAAATTGTATGGCTGCAGTCACATTAATAATACACTTAAAGCTAATGGCTAACCAAAACTGTATCTTTACTTCCTTAACAACTCCCGAGAGCTGTATTTTCAACAAATCAAATCAATTTGCTTTGAAAGGGGGATGGAAACTTTTTGTTAGAGCCCCCCCCGCCCACACACACACAAAAAGTGACCTGAGACTTCCAGACAAACTTAATTCACAACTTTTTAATGATACAGGCAAATGTCTAACCATTATCCTGTTTTTCATTTATTTCCTTTTCTAGATTCCTTGTCTCTTTTACCCTTTCTGTCCACTAATTTTTTACGCATTTACTTCTCCCAGTTTATGTATAAGAAAGAAGCAAAGCGAACCTTGCCAACTTCAACTTTGCTGTACCACTTGCACATGAACTGAAACAGAGAAGGCAAATGCCTCAACATCATTACTGTGTCCAATCCACCCTCCTGGCATACCATGCTAGAAGACTATGTAAGCCACCTCGTGGAATAGATGCTGATGGCTCCCAGTCCCTATCCTGGACAATATAGTCTTTTTAAGCCTTGTTTTATTTTCTAGTCAGTCATTTCTGGCACTGTGTTTCAAGTACCTGCCCTGCTCCAATAGGTGGAATTCTTTTCAGCCCAGAATTGCAAATACTGTCTAATTCTAAACATCTTGGATTTGATTCCAGTAATGTATAGATGTCTATAATCTATAAAAAGTACAAGCACATTTATGTAGCACTCAAAATTCAGGTAATGTTTTTCTAGTAGTTATTTAGTCTCTGGTTTTATCTTATGCTAAATATCAGAAGCATTGCACAAATCGACTGCTGAGTTATGAAGGTGAGGGACAGAACAGCAAAGACTAAATGAAAAAATGCATGAAATGATCCCTATGGCAGAAATTTCTATGGTACCCTTATTAATTACTTATTCTATGCATTGAATCCCCTTTCCCTCCCACCTCCCAAGAAACAAAAACAATTGATGAACAGAATTCAGTTAAAGGGAATCAAAAGGGTAGACCTTGTGGAGGCCTGCCGTCAAAGCCTAGCTGTGTCAGTTGCACAGGAAGACACCCCTTTTCTTCCTATTACAAGCAATCAACATAATGGAACATTATGATTAATATCAGATAGTGTTAACAGCTTTAAAGATAAAATATGATTGCATAAAAGCCAAATGTCATAGTGCATAAATTTAGCACCAAATCATTTGCAATTTATGTAAATTGAAGAATTCTTTACCTGTTGCTTTCTTTCTGTTCCTCTAATCATCTCATTTTTCACAAGACAAATTTGAGTTTTTAAAAATACTGTTGATAAATCAACTTAAACATTAGTAATGTCTGTCAGTATAAAAAGCAAAGTTTACCAGGCAAGCAAACAGGCAAACACTGTTACTTAAAGGTTAGCACTTTGAGGAAGTTCTTAAACTGTTTTCCCCTAAAATTTACAGAATAAATTTTAAAAAGTTAGGACTGTTTCATGAATACTATCTGAATTCAGAAACATACCTGAACATGGCTATTTTCTGTTCGAACACAAAGTATATTAAAGTAACGTGTATCAAGCAGAAAACCATGCATAAAAATTACTTTAAAATTAAAGAGAAGTGTGAGTCAAACTTAAGACAGTCAAAACACATTTTGATCAACTCTTCTGTTCAAATTGCTTAGAAGTCTTAGAGTAAAACATGTAGAATTGCAAATAAAAACTGAGTTCTGTCCCCTTAATCAGTCACTATAATGGCGGCAGGTTTAAAAAGTTGTATAACTTAGTGTGCTCTGCAAGCCAATACAGATTATAGCCAACACTACAAAGTGTTTGGGGTGCCTTGCTTGTATTGATTAGACTGCCCCAAATAATCCCAATCTGATCATTGTGTGTTCTGCTCTACCTTCAAAATACTTAGGAACAAATTCTGCCCTCAGTTATGTGCACATGGCTCCCAATAATGAGAGCAAACATTTATTCAAGGACAAAATTTGGCCCTAGCAAATTTTATATTACTCAGATCTGTACATATACCAAACTCATATGAATTCTGCATGTGCCCTGAAATACTTTATTTCTAATTTATCTCTTCCTTAAGAAAACTGTGTCAATGTAAAGGGAAACTTAAATGCTAGGCCTATTTATGGTAGAGTTAAATTTAAGGCAATTTTAGGAATAAAACAATAAAAAAATGTGGTTTGAAGCAACAAAAGCTAATGCTAAAAATGAGATACCTTCCTCAAAGTTTATGAATGGAAGAAAGGGAGAAAAGTCAATTAAAGACCAGGTGCTTACTTTGGTGTTCATATTCTGAGAGAACTCCAAAATAGTATCAACTCTGGTCCATGCATCAGGATGTTCTTTTAAGTGAGTCAAGACTTCCTGTGCCATCCTTTGCTAAAGAAGGATAACAAAACACAATTAAATGCATTTTAGAAGCTATTTACAGTAACAAAATAAAATTAAAAAAGGTTAAAACAAAAATGTTTTTTGAACAGTTTAAACACTTACCACATTAAAACCAAAAGCGGTTTGAATTACGCCAGGAGCAACAGATCACATCAAATGTTTTCTGACTCTTTGGGTCAGCAAGTTTTGTTAACTAACACTTTGGCATTCTCTCAAACCAGAATGGAATGGAATTAGTCCATAAAGAGAAAATGTTCAGAATAAGTTCTACTTAATACTCTAAATTTACAAGCTTTCATATATTCATAGAACTTGAGGCCTGAAGGGACCAATAGATCACCTAGTCTGACCTCCTGTATCTCACAGGCTTTAGTGCAAGTACTTACACTACTCTACTTGCATTAGAACCCACTGCATCCTGAAATAGAAGGCACTTAAGTTCTTCATGTAAAGAACTGGGCAAATATGAAATAGTATTATTGTACTCGAGTGACTTTAAAGCAACATCAAGGGGCTCCACATTTATGGTCTTGATTTCTGTTGCCTTACAAGTAAAAAGAGGTATTTCTAAAGACAGCACTGCATTCTTTCCTTCTCCCTCATTACAACCATTAATAACTAGGGCTATCAAATGATTTAAAAAATTAGTTGCAATTAATTGAGAGAGAAAAAATAATCACAATCGCAGTTTTAACAGCACTGTTAAACAAGAATAGAATACCATTTATTTAAATATTTATGAATGTTCCCTACATTTTCAAATATATGGATTTCAATTACAACACACGATGCGTTGCTCACTTCATATTTCTGATTACAAATATTTGCACTGAAAAAAAAAGGAAAAAAATGGTGCTTTTCAATTCAGCTCATAGAATACTGGAGTGCAATCTCTTTTTCTTAAAAGTGCAATTTTTTTTTTAAACCTAACCGCACTCAAACAAAATTATGTAAAACTTTGGAGCCTACAAGTCCACTCAGTCCTACTTCTTGTTCAGCCAATTGCTTAGACAAACAAGTTTGTTTACATTTATGAGAGATAATGCTGCCCGCTTCTTATTTACAACGTCACCTGAAAGTTAAAACAGGAATTCACATGGCACAGATGTAGCTGGCGTTGCAAGGTATTTATGTGCCAGATATGCTAAACATTTGTATGCCCTTTCATGCTTCAGCTTCCAGAGGATATGCTTCCATGCTGATGATTGGTTCAATCCAAAGCAATGTGGACTGACACACGTTCATTTTCATCATCCAAGTCAGATGCCACCAACAGAAGGCTGATTTTCTTTTTTGGTGGTTGGAGTTCTGTAGTTTCTGGATTGGAGCGTTGCTCTTTTAAAACTTCTGACAACATGTTCCACACCTTGTCCCTCTCAGATTTTGGAAGGCGCTTTAGATTCTTAAATCTTGGGTTTAGTGCTGTAGCTACCTTTAGAAATCTCACATTGGTGCCTTCTTTGCATTTTGTCATATCTACAGTGACAGTGTTCTTAAAAATCGAACAACGTGCTGGTCTGTCATCCAAGACTGCCATAACATAAAATATATGGCAGAATGCAGGTAAAAAAAATCACAGAGCAGGAGACATACAAAGGAGTTCAGTCACAAATTTAATTAATGCATTTTTTTTTAATCAACATCATAGATATGGAAATGTAAGGGGACTGTGGACCCCTTACTGAAACTTAGTGGGGTTTTTTGGTTGGCCATCTCCCAGTACCAAAAGAAAGCGGAAGGGCCAATGAGAAATCAGGACCCTGAGACTGACAGTACCAGGTCCAATGGGGAGAGGCCAAAGCTCCAGGTCAGCCTCATTGACAGGACAGACAGGCCAATGATGGACTCAGAAGCCCGGGGGTCCAAACTTCTGTGAGAGCTGGAGCTGACAATGGCCAGCGTGGGCTGAGCTAAGGACAGAGCAGGAGCCCAAGCTGAGCTGGGGAGCAGAGCCATGCCAGCCAGAAGGGCAAGTGGAGCAGCCCAGGGAGCTGAGCTGGAGGCAGAACAGCAACAGTGCTGAGTCAGAGTGAAGCTGGGGCTGGAGCAGTCCAGAGCCAAGCATAGTGAGCAGCAGAGCAGAGCAAAGCAAGGAGGAGACGCCACCAGCCAAGAGGTCTTGCAGGCCTGGGGCAGGTGGGGGCTGGCTGGCACTGGGAAGAAAGGTCCTACCATCTAAAGCAGAGGTGGACAAACCTGAGCTCCTGGCCCCCGGCCCCTCCCCTGCTGTCCCGTCCCCCCCTCAACATGCTGTGCCACCAGCACTTTGGCCCACCGCTCCTGCTGGGCAGCGCGGTGGCGTGGCTGTGAGCTCCTGCCACTCTGAGCGGTGTGGTGCAGGAGGGGGGGCGCAGTCAGGGGACAGGGAGCGGTTGGCTGGGACAGAGGTTCAGGGGGGCAAAAAGGGGACGGGGGTGTGGATAGGGGGTCAGGGCAGTCAGGGGACTGGGAGCAGGGGAGTTAGATAGGGGACGGGGTCCTTGGAGGGGGCGGTCAGGGGACGGGGTCCTTGGAGGGGGCGGGGGTTGGATGGGTTGGGGGTTCTGAGGGGGGCAGTCAGGGGGAAGGAAGTGGGAGGGGGCGGGGTCCAGGCTGTTTGGGGAGGCACAGCCTTCCCTATCCGGCCCTCCATAAAGTTTTGCAACCCCAATGTGGCCCTCAGGCCAAAAAGTTTGCCCACCCCTGATCTAGAGCCTGAGGGTATGTAGCCACTGCCAGAGCAAGTGTCTGACCTGTTGCATGCCTGCAGCACAGCCAGGGCCCGGCATGTGAGGAACAGACTGAATTTCCCTTACCCTCCAGAGACGGATGTTTTTGTTTCCCCCGTGCTCACAGAGCGTTATGTGTTTTCCTTTAACCTTTCCAATTTTTTCTTATTTTTTTAAATTGGTTGCTGTTTAATAATTGTATTTGCTTTGAACTATATGTAACATCAGTGGGGTCAGGGAAGCATTCAATGCGAAAAGAAAATCCTGGACAGGGGACACCTTAGCCCCTGTCTTAATGACCACAACAAGATTGGGGGTCAAGCTCCGCAGGAATTCTGGACCCAGTCTTGTTAGGGTTACAAGAACTCTGCTACACAGGAGAGGGGAAGGGGAGTCCTTGAGGTCAGGCAGGCCTCTGGGTAAAGGGAGTAGGAGCAAGGACTCAGATTCTTTTGCTAGCCAATTTCACCAGAGTAGTGTGTAAGCCAGAAAAGTTCCCCACAATAGCGGGGCCATTCCCCCACTTACATAATTATGTCCTCTGGATTGGTGGCTGAAGCATGAAGGGGTATATGAATGTTTAGCATAACTGGCATATAAATACCTTGCAACACTGGCTACAAAAGAGCCATTCGAACGCCTATTCTCACTTTCAGGTGACACTGTAAATAAGAAGCAGGCAGCATTATCTCCCATAAATGTAAACAAACTTGTTTATCTTAGCGATTGGCTGAAAAAGAAGTAGGACTGAGTGGACTTGTAGGCTCCAAAGTTTTACATTGTTTTGTTTTTGAGAGCAGTTATGTAACAACAAAATTCTACATGTGTAAGTTGCATTTTCATGATAAAGGGATTACAGTACTTGTAGGAGGTAAATTGAAAAATACAATTTCTTTTACCTTTACAGTGCAAATATTTGTAATCAAGAATATAAAGTGAGCAATGACCACTTTGTGTTGAAACTGAAATCAATATATTTGAAAATGTAGAAAACCGATCTTTATAATAAATTCCAATTAGTATTCTATTATTGCTTAACTGTGCGATTAAAACTGTGATTAATAGTGATTAATTTTTTTAAAATCGAGTTAATTTGTTTTATTTAATCGCTTGAGTTAACTGCAATTAATTGACAGCCCTATTAATAAGGATTATACAGGCCAAAGTAGACCCTCGGTGACCTGTCCAACCATCCTGTCTTCAGTGGGTGTGCAAAATAACTATATGAAATTTAGATTAGTTTATATATCTGAGTGCTTAAGATCAGACTCCTAGATCCACATTTAGAAAGCCAAGTAACTGGGCACTTCTGGAAAAAACGCAGTTACCAACAAATCCACTGCAATCAATGGAAACCTGGTATTCGGCACCTGATTTTATGAGAAGGCAGGTTTGAAATTTTTGCCATACTAAACAATGGCGCATAAAAGGCCTAATAGAATCTACCTCACTCTCCCAAGTGTAACACAGTTAAAACTTACTTTTTGTCACTCAAATTAACAAATAGGCCTGACTGAACATAAGGAGCAGATCTGTTGAATAAGTATGTGCATTTTTACAGTTACTTTTCAGAATACAGTTGCACTAAGACATTTGTATTCTTAAGTCACTGGAAATAAGCATATTATGTACCTTACATACATTATGTACACACATATAAGAAAGACAGTCCCCTGGCCCAGAGGGCTCAAAATCTACATGTCCAACAGATGGCAAACAAGATGGACAAAATAAATATGGTGGGGATGAGTTAAGACACCTGTATGGAATTTTATATATTTTACATTCAGATCAAAATACAGAACTCAGTAATCATAACTTTAAAAGATCTAACTTGTGGAAAGGCAGGAATGATGAAGTTAGTAAGAATAAAGTAAACAGGAAAAGAAAGGAGGGGGAAGATGGGCATTCATAGTTTCTCACTTGCCTACCTGATAAGCAGGCTGAGGGTTTTGTAATCACTATGGCAAAAGTGAGCCTTAAGGACAGAGGCATTTTTTCCACATGCAAGTGGTTTCAGGGGAGGAAGCATGGAAGTCTTTAATGTTTAAGAGAAAAAATTTTAAATAACTTAATCTCAGCTAACTTTGCATTCCTATTGCTTGAGCCAGTTTTGAAGCTGTGCTCTGTGCCAAGTCTGCCTTTTAGAGGCAGTGCTTCTGCTGGTACTAGTGCTTGTTGTGGAAATATACATACGAGAGTCAGTAATATGAAGATACTCACTGAAAAATGAAAAGGAGTACTTGTGGCACCTTAGAGACTAACCAATTTATTTGAGCACAAGCTTTCGTGATGCATCCGATGAAGTGAGCTGTAGCTCACGAAAGCTTGTGCTCAAATAAATTGGTTAGTCTCTAAGGTGCCACAAGTACTCCTTTTCTTTTTGCTAATACAGACTAACGTGGCTGCTACTCTGAAACCTGTCACTGAAAAATGTGTGCTTCCACAGGAATACACACTTTTTAATACACTACATACTGAAACTTTTCATGAAGAAGCCATGTATTTATGCTCTGATACAATTATATGCTTAAACAATTTGCTTTTGACAATTTTAGTCCATTTTCCTTTTTCAATTCTTTTGCCATTAGCTTATCTAAGTGTCAAAAGCTTAAAAGACCCACAAATCCAATGAAATTGTACCCATTTGATTTATAAATGGAACCATTCAATCTCTTTCATTGTCAGAGCAATGGCATTTTTTTCAACAAAATTGTTTAGTATTCTTTTGTTGAATTGGTATTAGATGTTAGGAGGAATTACAACTGGAATATATCCTCTGAATGCTGAATACTAAACAGAAAGCAGATATCTTAAGAGCTCCTTTAAGACTTGCTGCATATACTATTTAAATAGCAAATATTTAGGAGTCCATACGATGTTACTTTGCATAAGAAATTTCACAGCTTCAGAGTATATGAGAAATTGTCATATTATGAACGTAAACTTGTGACAGCTTAAATTTGGAAAGGAGCTCACACATTGTACACATCCCAGAAGATGTACACAAGGTCAAACAATGGATTTTAGCATCTATAAGAATCTACACTAAGAAAACTGGCATAGCAGACTGCCCTTTATGGAGGTACCAATATACAAAGTGGGTATATGTGTGGTTGGTTTTATTTATTTTAGTGAGGGGGATCTGGGAAAGGGGACAGAAGAAGTGTTAGGTTACAAATATTTAGCCTCTTTATGATACTGTCACATTCTTCAAGTCTTGTTCAATGTTTGATAATTTAGGGTGGGATACTAGCTACAAGCCATTATTTGCCACAAAATCTGTGACACTGTACAAATATTATAAAACAACAAAAGTATGCCAGGAAAACAGACATGTTAGTATTGTTTGAGCAATACTTATCTTTAAAAATGAAAGACCTAGCTTTTATATAGTGCTTACATAAACTGATTTAAAAAGGCCATAAAAGGTTCACTCTTAGACAGGTAGCATAAAGCAACTTTAAAATACAGTGAGTACGAAGTGCCAAAAGTCTCAATCCACTGGATGTACATGGAAAGAGTGGCAAAAGAAGGAGTATAAAGGAAAGAAGAGTCCAGACATCACATGCATTTTTATAATGTCTTTTGTTATGTACAATAACCAGAGTTATTTTAAACAAAAGGTTTCTCCCTTAAATATGATCCTGGAGTGAAGTCAATGGTGAATTTGTGACATCACAACTATTTTCATGCTAACAGAATGTCAAATATGGCATGATTATGACTTCCCTGCAGGAATAAAGTATAGAAGTTGGGCTGTGATGGATACAGCTCTTATCAAAGCATACTTTTCCATACCTTTAACAACAGAAGAACGACTGGGTAAGCAGATCCTTTTAGATATAAATGTTCTTTTCATGTTTGTCTTATCTTAAAGCCTCCTTTAAACACTGGGACACAAATCAGCATCAGGTAGTCTGCCGAATTTGTAAGATACCTTGTCACCAATACTTCCAAATAGTCTTTCCATGAGAATTCTAGTCATATCAGAATGAAATTGCCTCCGGTTTCACTCCTTGCTTAAATTTGTTTGGTGAACTTGAAATGAATTAAATTATTTGACTTAGCGTTCCTCTAAGGATTTATAGACTAATGTAAAGTTTTAATAAGGCGAACTTTATAATACTCTTGAATTAAGACTTCCATATTTTTGGACATATATTTTACCTGGGCTCCTTCTCCATGGTACAGGCAATTCACCACGTTGTCCAAGAGATTGATATCCAATTTCTGGTTGAAATCCAGCAGCTGACGAGCTGCATGGTCTGCTAACATTGTCATAATTGCTGGCATAGATTACTGCAAAATAAAATGAATCAGATCAAACTAGAGAAGTTAATCATAGTTTCTTACAAACTTGCTGGAAACTATTTCTACAGCTGCTTATAAGCGACCTGTTCAATATACCTATCTCACGTCAAAACTGGAAAGAAAACTTTTAACTGTGTAGTTTTTCTTAGACCTCGCAGATAAAATTTTATGTCAATGTCACCGCATGTTGAATTATGAAAGTGCAATACTGCAAATATTAGAAAAACTTCAATATTGACCATGTCTATCTGAAAACTTACAAATTATAATGCCAAACAGGTTGGCAGTAGATTTTACACCGGGAGACTTAATACATGTGAATAAACTTAAGTTTAGCTGGCCTTAGTTTCCATTCCAATTCAAGGTAAGACTGTAGATATGAGAATCAGAATTCAACATGTTACAGCATTAGCAAGCCACACTAAAAGCCAAGCTAGGTTAATAACAAAATTTGCAAATATCTGTTTAAAATTTAACTAATTTGTTTCAACTGGAGGTAATTTTTTGTTTGTTAATTTTCTGCAAACACTCTAGCAAATAAGTTTATTGACAGGAATATTTGCCAAAAAAATTAAATTTAAACTAATATTAAAGAATATTCAGATAGACTTTTGAGTTTCCATATCAAATATGCACGCTTGAAGTCTAGTTTTATGATTTTTGTGGAACTGAATTGTCACCTATGTATCCAATCAACAGCAGCCCAGACCAATTTTCAAATATTTGCAATGAACTGCTCACAATTGAGAAATAATTCTTGGTGCATCTCTCACACAAGTAAATTGGAGAAGTTAGTGCTAGGCTTAGGAGCAATTTTTCAAACAGAAGAACACAAAATGTATTCATTAAGTTTTCAGCATAACTTACTTGCCCACTTCTAATTAAAAAGAAATCTGACTAAAAGGGACAGTGAAGATCTCCCACACTAAAGGAATAAACCTACCAAGAGCATATTTTCCACCCAAACATACATATGTATTAAAATACAGTACAGTAAAATCCAGAGTTTGAAAAATTTACAGGACTTTTACAAGCCAAAAAGTGATAAAAGATTGGAGGGGCATCCACAGCAGTGAAGGCAAGACGCTCAGCTCAGATTAAGGTATTATTTGGAAGGGAATTATCATCCTGGAGTGTGGCTGGGGGCTCTTTGCATATCAACCTTTGATTTGTAGGTATCTGATCAGCTTCATGACCCACTTTGTCTGCTGGGAGAAAGGGCTTTCACTCTCTCACACACACACACCCATTGCCATTAAGGGAGTTTTCTATGGCTTTACCATTCCTCAGCCTCTTGCTCATAACTTCCCCATGCAGCTACAGAGTGAAATTAAGCATGACCGTCCATTTCAGTGATGCCCATAACATTGGCTAGCAGCAGCAAAACCCCTGAACAGCAGCAGAAGCACTGGAGATATCTGGGAGGCTGAACATAGCCACAAGGACTATTAGAAGCTCTATTTCAAAACAAGCTTAATACTACAAACGTTGTTGGATTAGGTCCCCCTGATTCACCAGCAAAACTACTGGAAATAATCTGTATCTTCTTTCCTAAATAATTCCTAGCATATATTAAAAAGTTACCATTTCTTGTTTAAAAAGAAACCAGGTATAACTTATGCCATCCAAGTTGAATTGTTTAGCTTAGAAAGGAAGACAGAGGCTGTATCCCAAGTCTGTCCAACTAATTACTACACAAAATGTGAGAGAGACTCGTGCATCAAAGCGCTCATTCAGAAAATTTCTTTCATTGGGATTTATATAACCAAACATGCTAAATAAGTGTTCCAATACCAGAGGGGCACATCTTTATTTTGAACTCATACAATTTACTCCATGATTAGTGCGCTGGCAAAAAGTAAATATTAGAGCAGTGGTTCTCAAACTGTGGGTCATGACCCCAAAGTGGGTCCCAACTCTGCTTTTATGGGGTCTCAAGGGCTGGGCTAGACTTGCTGGGGCCCAAGGCCAAAGCCGGAGCCCGAGGGCTTCAGCCCTGGGTGATGTGGCTGAGGTTGCAGGCCCCCTGCCTGGGGCTGAAGCCCTTGGGCTTCAGCTTTGGCCCCCCGACCTCCACCCAGAGCAGAGGAGCTCGGCTTTGGCCCCCCACCCAGGGCAGCAGGGCTTGGGGAGGGGGGGTTCAGGCTTCGGTCCCCCCCCCGTGCCATGTGGTAATTTTTGTTGTCAGAAAAGGGCCATGGTGCAAAGTAGTTAAATAATCCACCACGCTGTCAAATTTTTCTTCACTCCAAATATAAATTCCATACCCCACTATGGTTATACAAATGGCAGATTCAAAAATGATTTCTTTCTGCTTCTTCAGATTTGAAATGTGAGATTCTTCTTTTTAACCCTGAAACCCTCCTTCCTTGGACAAAAGTGCCAACTGGTAAAAAGGCAGTAAAACTATTCAATTCATATAATCTTCGAGTTACATTTAACTCCCCCCTCCTCTGCATACACTTTCAGACACGCCCCCTTCCGTTTGCATCTGCTGCACATGGCTAAACAGTGAAGTAGGAAAGCTGCTTTTAAATCTAAGCAACGTTTAAATTGACATTCAATTTAGGTGTAAGCTGCCTCCAACTGCTTTAAAACGGTCTTAAGAGCGCTCTTCAGCCTCCACGTGACTAGAAGTTATTAGTTATTAGTCATGGAAGCAGAAAGGAAACATTTCTAATAGAGCACTTTGCCACTCCCAGTATTATCTTCAAAATGACCTACCTACTGGTGAACTGAAATACAAAAATGGCGGCTTTGTGGTCAATGCCAACTGCGATTAACTTGATTCCCTACTCCTAATAATGTGCCTACATCAAGCCTACAGTATTGTATGCAATCTGCTAGACTCCCACCCCCATCCATAGATCAGCCTGCACCTAAAAACGCTTCTAGATGGCAAAATATATTAATACAACAGTGCTAATAAAACTGGAGTGAAAACAAACCAAATACTATGAAAATTAATAAACATGGGAAGAATCTGACACTTGCCGAAGCCCGGAAGAATGGAAACGTAATGCTTATATAGGTACCCGATGTTTCAGTAGCCTTGTGCAATCAAGTGCAAGAATACTTAGACCAAGTGTACCGATTACCGTTTCATAAAGAGATTAGAATAGCAATTTAAAAATGATTTGGGCTGGGTGAATTAGAACATACACGCAAAAACCAAGTAAAAATCTGCTTAAAACACGGGAGTTAAACTCTAGGTCAAATACAACTCTCTACAAAGAGAGACGGCTACGCTACTTCGGGCTGCGCGGGGGCAGCAGCACGCTTCATTTAAGTACAGAAGTAGGAGAAACATACAGTTACCCCGCCCCACTCAGCGAGCAAACAGCTCCACTTCTAACTACAATGAAAGTCAAATCAGCATCCCACCACACTCTTCCACACTAACTGTGATTATTTATAGCACGCAATTAAAAGTTCAGTTTCTTCTAACTGTTCAGCCTATGCACAATTAGACATGCACAGCACACCACACATGCATTATACACCAATATAGACACATACACAAATATAGCGCATTTGCGTTAAAGTTAATACCGCAGTTCCAGACGCTACTGAACGAGCTTGTTTCCCTCCCCCGAATACGTGTGTCTATAGCAATAATGGGTAGCAGAATTTTGGTTAAATTTCCTTGCAAAGCTGCAGACACATCACATTACCGAACATTTATCCAATTCAATGTAAATTCATTGGAATTATTATCAGCAAGATATTTGATGTGCACAAATACAGCACACCCACACGTGAACACACAGACGCACACCCACCCAATGTAAAGGCCGTTGCTGACTTCCCTTGCAAAGCAGCAGGAATACCGCAGTACATGGAACATTTATACCATTAAAACACACAACTACACGCCAATCGGTTTTCCTAGCAAGTAGTTAATACTAAAGTATCTACCGGACGGGGGGGTGGGGGCGGGGGGTGTAGGTGGTTAGGAATAGGAGGCTGTTTGGTGGGTTTCTTTGCAGAGAGCAGCAGGGACACTGCAGCCCCTCCCTCCTCTCGGTCCCTGCGTTGTATACAGGGCCACCCCACGTGATCCAGGCGGACGTTTCAATACTGCTGCACAGACACACAAAAATATTTCTGGAAACTTCCACTCCTAATAATTTGCAGATTATGTCCCTAGTTCCCCGAGTTCCCAACGCCAGCCCCAGCCCCAGCCTTCACCTATATGAAGGGCACAAAATGACCATAATCTACCCCCACGAGCCCTCACAGCAGCCTCCCAACATCATCTGCTCACGCGCTCCTGCTTTCCCCACATCCATGGCATCAGTGGTGGAAGCTGTACTCTCTAGTCAATTGCACAGCCGACACGTCTCACGGTGGTACCCCAAAGAGCCCCATGCTCCCGCTCCGAGTCTTACACCCCACTGTGCCTCTCCTACCCCACTGACTTTCTGCCCTCCGCACACATCCCCCCTTCTGCTTCTGGCCCCTTTCAGTCCTCCCATTTTGTCCCCCCATACGTCTGACCCCGCACCCCATGATTTCCACCTCCCCTCCAGTATTAAGAGTTACTTACCTAAATAGTTATTACAGCCTCTGCCTTTAAAAAAAAAATACGGGCGGGAGGGTGAAGTTTTCAACCACACCAAAAAAAAAAAAATAGGAGAAATCACACACACGCGCGCCCTCTCCCCTACTGAGCGTTTATTGGTGTCAACCTTCTTCCCCCACCGCCTCCAAGACAAGCGTGCACGGGCTGGTTGTATGACACACGCTCAGCGCTGCTGCCCCTTGGCCAGGCTCACTTACTCCCTGCTGCCCCTGGCTCGCCCTACAAGGACTCGGCCCCCAACTCCCCGCTCCAGGGCCAAGGCCGCCCAGCGCAGGGGATGGAGCCCCTCCCTTCCCGGCTGCTTAGCTCTGGCTCCCCAAGCCCCGGCTCGTTGCTTTCCTGGAGCTCCTTGATTCCCTAGTTCCCCAGGCCCCGCTGAGTCGCTGCGTTGGTGGGCCCCGGGTCTCTCGCTCCCCAGGCCCCGGGCTCCTCTGGCTGAGTCTCTGCCTGCCCGGGCCCCCGCTGCTCCCCCTGATCTGGCCGGTGCTCAGTTCACCCCCATCTCCCCCCCGCTCGCACTAAACTTTGCCCCCGTGGATGTGTCGGCGGCTCCCCCTGCGGGCTCCCCTGTGAGCAGGTCACACACACAGCGGCGGAGGCAGCGACGGCGGCGGCAGGGAGTGAGCGCAGCGTTTCTCCCCCTCCTAGTGCCACAGACTCGGAACCGGCTCAAACCGGTTCAGACTGGGAGATTCCATCTCGGTTTAGTTTTCAGCCCATGGCGCCGCGAAGCGTTTGGAAACCTCGGGCCTCCGCCCAGCTGCTGCTCCCATTGGTTCCGAACACGGTCGCTGCGCAGGCGGCCTCGCCTCTCATTGGACAACGGGCCTGTCCGTCTACTGCGCTGCCCTGACGAGGGGGAGCGGGAGGCCCCGCCTCCTCTCCAGCAGCGATTTGCCCGCAGAGGGGGGAGGTGGCGGAGCCGCAACCCTTGCTGATTGGTCGCGCAGAGCTGTCGCTCAAGGGCGGTGCCCGCCCACAGCTCCCGACCCGCGGGCGCAGTTTTTACCTGCTGCCGATTGGTTGGGCGCTTGGAATGACGTAGGGGTTCGATTGAAGCTTTTTAGGACTGTGCATGTAGAAGGGCGCGCGGTTGCGTAGAACGGGCAGTGAGGCGCCGAGAAAGCGCGGGGAGAGATAGCGGGATCGCTAGGCGCGGGGAGCGCGTGTAGGGCCCTCCCGCGGGATTGTTCCTAGTAGGAGCAGCAGGGGCTTGTGTCTCGGCGCTCGCTGGGAGGGGGTAGGGGCGAGTGGGTGCGGCTGTCGCTGGTTCGTAGGGGCAGCGGGAGAAGGGCTCATAGAAAGTACCGGGCGGGGGGGGCTGCTGTGTGCGTCAACGGGAGCCGGGTTATCTCCCGGGTTATCTCCCTCAGGTAGTTGTGTGGCCCCATCACCGTAGCGCCTCACAGCCGTTAGAGTCTTTGTCTTCACAGCACCCCTGTGAGGCAGGGCGGGGCAGCCCCGTGTTGCAGCAGGGTAGCAGGCACGGAGGGTAAGTGGCTCGCCCAGGGCCCACAGGGCAGAAAGTCCCTGGCCGAAGCGGGAATGCCCTGGCCTGTTAGCACTTTATACTGAATGGGGGTGTTGGGACAGCGCTATCCTGCTCTCTGGTGGCTAAAACTGGCCAAGCGGTGACTGTAACTCTCTTCAAGAAGCAATTCACTGACAAGGGATGTGACCTGGGAGGGGGCTCTTAATAACCACTCTTTGATGGGGACATGATAGTGTAATTATAGGGTGACCCGTTTTGGCTGGACAGTCCCTTTTTTAAGATGTGTCCTGCTTTTTTTTTTTTTTTTTTGCAAAACTGTCTGTTCGCTCTTGCCAAGTGAGCATCAGTTGCCAAGAGCAAACTGGACAAATGAACAGTTTTGCCGAAAAGTGGGATGCAACCCCTAGAAGGGCACAGAGGAATGTGTGGGAGGGGACAGGAGCAGTTGGGGCCGGGCCAGCCTTGCCCTGCCCCATGTGAGCAGGTGGCAGGGGGTCTTGGGCTGGCCCCTTGCACAGCAAGTAGAGGGGAGCCTTGGACTGCGGGGGGCTGGGGCCAGTCCCACCGGCAGGAGAGAGAGGGGGCCTCAGGGTGGTCCTTGGGCCAGCCCCAAGTGGTGTCATGTTTTCCCTTTGGGAAAACGTGGTAACCCTATCTAATTATAAAAACAATGAGGCATCCTTGTGGCACCTTAGAGACTAACAAATTTATTTGGGCATGAGTAGGTTATAGTCCATGAAAGGTTATGTCCAAATTAAATTTGTTGGTTTCTAAGGTGCCACAAGGACTCGGTGTTGTTTTTGCTGATACAGACTAACATGGCTACCCCTTTGAAACCTATCTAATTATGAAGACTAGAGCACATTCCTGATTTGCTTTTTTTTGCAATAGCATTGTTATATGTGAATGTGTTTAATTACACTCATTTTCAATAAGTATTGGCATAACAAGGTATACGGTTCCCAGAATTAGTATGCTAAGTAGTAAGGTCTGTTCAAATACTACTTGGGAAATACTGTAGGTAGGAGTTTGTGTTGTAAAATATAACCAATTTTTAATTGGAGAAAAGAAGTTTGAATCTTCTAATGCATTTTTAAAATATTTAACCCTCCTTCCTATAAAAAAAAAAAAAAGTATGGACTTTTACCACATATATTCTTAAACAGTTTTGTTTTTCAAGTGGTATATGAATCAACAACACCATGATTTGAGCACCAAATCCCTAGCACAAGGAGTTTCCTTGGCAACATAAAAGTGATGCCTTTCAGTTGTAACATGCTTTATTATTTTGGTGTTTTTTCAAAGGAAAATACATAATTTGTAATGCTAAATACTGAATAAAGTTAGACTTAAAGACAGATTATTTGCTTTGTTTCACAGGAGTTGAAGATGCTGCTTAAAAAGCATATAGCCAAATAGGAGGAAAAACCTATACAACTTGTGTTCAGACACTTTTGTGTAAATTTTCCCAAGTAACTATTCATGATGGGATGGCTAACTTGAAACCCTGTAAAAGACATTTCACTGCTTGCCCTCACAAGTTCCTTTAAGGTGTGTTTAAACTGATATCCCAAAACTAAGACTCCCAAAATCACTAACTGCCTTAGAAAATTTAGGTCAATTACAATTAGTCTTTTAACTTACAAACAGCCATGCCACATAATACGTCTGGTGCCATGCATAGGATGAGAAGAACTCAACCAGTGCTTCTGGATGTTCAGTGCTTTTTATTCTACTTTTGTTCTTTGTTTTACTGTGCAGCAAAATGTTTGTTGTACTCTTGCTAGATGCTTTAGTGCAGTGGTTCCCAAACTTTTTGGCATCATGCCCCCTTTTTAATTTTCAAGAAACCCTCACACCCCCCACCTCTCCTTTATCATCATCCAACCCCCCTGCTCCTTGTCTCCTGACCGCCCCCTCCTGGGACTCCACCCCTTTCCAACCCCCCCTGCTCTCTGTCTCCTGACTGCCCCATCCCCGTCTATACCCCCACCCCCTGACAGGCCCCCCCGGGACTCCCACACCTATCCAACCCCCCCCGCTCCTGTCTCCTGACTGCCCCCCCAGAAACTCCACCCTATCCAACTGCTCACTATCCCATGGCTGCCCCCCCGGGACCTCCTGCCCCTTATCTAACCCCCTGCTCACCGCCCCCTTACCAGGCTGCTCAGAGCAGCAGGACTGGCTTACTGGAAAGCCTGGGAGGTGGGTGAGCACAAGCCGCGCTCCCTGTGTGGCAGTGTAGCTGCGGTGGAGGGGGCCGGTTTTGTTCAATATCTTCATTAATGATGTGGAGGATGGTGTGGATTGCACCCTCAGCAAGTTTGCAGATGACACTAAACTGGGAGGAGTGGTAGATACGCTGGAGGGTAGGGATAGGATACAGAGGGACCTAGACAAATTGGAGGATTGGGCCAAAAGAAATCTGATGAGGTTCAACAAGGACAAATGCAGAGTCCTGCACTTAGGATGGAAGAATCCAATGCACCGCTACAGACTAGGGACCGAATGGCTCGGCAGCAGTTCTGCAGAAAAGGACCTAGGGGTTACAGTGGACGAGAAGTTGGATATGAGTCAACAGTGTGCCCTTGTTGCCAAGAAGGCCAATGGCATTTTGGGATGTATAAGTAGGGGCACTGCCAGCAGATCGAGGGACGTGATCGTTCCCCTCTATTCGACATTGGTGAGGCCTCATCTGGAGTACTGTGTCCAGTTTTGGGCCCCACGCTACAAGAAGGATCTGGAAAAATTGGAAACAGTCCAGCGGAGGGCAACAAAAATAATTAGGGGGCTGGAACACATGACTTATGAGGAGAGGCTGAGGGAACTGGGGATGTTTAGTCTTCAGAAGAGAAGACTGAGGGGGGATTTGATAGCTGCTTTCAACTACCTGAAAGGGGGGTTCCAAAGAGGATGGCTCTAGACTGTTCTCAGTGATAGCAGATGACAGAACAAAGAGTAATGGTCTCAAGTTGCAGAGGGGGAGGTTTAGGTTGGATATTAGGAAAAACGTTTTCACTAGGAGGGTGGTGAAACACTGGAATGCGTTACCTAGGGAGGTGGTGGAATCTCCTTCCTTAGAAGTTTCTAAGGTCAGGCTTGACAAAGCCCTGGCTGGAATGATTTAGTTGGGGATTGGTCCTGCTTTGAGCAGGGGGTTGGACTAGATGACCTCCTGAGGTCCCTTCTAACCCTGATATTCTGTGATTCTATGACAGGAGAGGAGAGGCCGGGCGCTAGCCTCCCCGGCTGCGTGCTCAAGGGCCGGGCAGCCTCGCGCCCCCCTTGGAATTTCTTCACGCCCCCCAGTTTGGGAACCGATGCATTAGTGCTTACCTAATCAGGATTCCTCACTTTACATGGGAAATACTTAAACAGTAGTCCCATTAAAGGCTGCAGATGAAACAAAGATTGGTACTTAAGACTATAACTGGCTGTATATGGTATCATGAGTAAGCCTTCATCATGTTATGGTGGTGGATATTTTTAAATAAAAACAAAACACGACAGTCAAGGGAAGAAAAATTATAAGAAGCAGCCTAAGAACATCAACAAAACCTGCTTTTGTAGGAAGTGGTTGGTCCCTTTTGTATTTCCATAGTGGAAAATACTACACCCAGATCTCTTGATTGTATCACTGAAGGTAAAAGAGATAGTAAAAGATCTTTGAAGGGGTTCGTGTGGCACCTGACACAACTGAGTAGGGAATTCTCTGGGATTATGTATTATTGGCCAAAGTGTATCTACAAGGAGACTTAATTTTGACTGCCAACATAGGTTTGTCAAGCTTTGCTTGCTTGCTTGCTTGCTTGCTTGCTTCCGTGATGTAACTTAAGGAGAAAAGTCACTGAACGACTGTTTTTAAAAAAAACCTCTTAAATTCCTGGCTTTCTATTGTTTAAGGTAAAACTTTTAAAAATAAACTGGAAGTATGGGAATGTAGTAAAGATGCCCCCCTCCTCCTCCATCAACATATGCACTGTCCACGTCAGATGTTTCTGAAAGTACTAGAGTCATAACTACTTGATATCTCTGTGTACAATGTCGTTTGACCATGTACTCTATCACTTAGTCTAGGCTATGGAATATAAACACCTCAGTTGCTGGGGGGGTTTTCCAGTTTGTCTGAAGATGTTAAAAAGTCGCTAGTTGTAGACCCTGTAAAATAATACCAGCATGGTTTAAAGAGGAAAATGTATATAAATGAACTGTGAGTTGGGTAGGTATATGGGGAAATCTTCCCCCACCCCTAAAATCAAATACTGAGGCACTATGCACTAGAACCTGAAAGTGATAGTAAAATAGGATAGAGACAAAAATGAAATTGACTTGTCTGTTTTCATTGGCCAAGTTGAATACAACAGCAAATATAAGTTAGTGGTGATAAATATTTTTTAAAAATACCTACGGTTTTAATCACTTGTTAGGGTCAAAAATAATTTTTAAGACGTATGATGTAAAAGTTATGCTATTTACTGTAAGTAATTGTGAGAAAACGTGAGCGATCTTCACAATGTGTTGCACTGTAAAGAAAATACTAATAGAAGTGGGAGATTGTATTTTACCTACTTTACACAGACTGGACTTGGAAATGTGAAATATTCTATATTTTGCCTTTGAGTTACTTTCTTCCATATATCTCCTGCTTTCTCTATGCAATTTAAAACACCTTTGCCTCTGCTGTATCTGATAAAGGTTAATAAGAAAAAACGGTTATAAGTTAGGTTTCTAGGTCTGAATAAAATACTATAGTCCATCTTTTTGCCAAGTTATGGACCGTATCACCGTATGGACCAGTAGTTCGTAAGCAGAAATCTGTTATATCATTGGTGATTTCTGCTTAATAACTGATGACATGGTCCTGCCCTATGTTTGTATGAATATGTGTCTATTATGGAAGGCAGATTAGAAGATTGCAGATAGCTTTCCATTATAAAATGGATTTTGGTACCCCACCTCTTAACTTTGTCAAAACTAAGACAATAAACACCCAATTGTTTGTTTGGTCCTCTGCCAGAGAAAAATTGTTGAATCAAATTTAAGATATGATAGAAAGTATGAGAGTTTTCACTTTAAGACTGCATTTTTTGGAATGGCATCTCAAAAGCAGTTTGAGCTAGAAAATCAGAATTTGTTTAATTCACCTGTCCTTAGGAACCTTTTTGGAAAAGTATCATGCTTAAGCTGAGTTATTAGGAGCTCCAGTAGTTCCACTGCAAACCTTTTTAATGTTCACAGACTCTAAAATATCATAATCATCTTGCATTGTGGAACTAATGGCTTTTCATTGCGCTATATATGTCGGCTGAGCAATGAGATGATAGACTTTATTCTTTGGTGGAAAAAGCCTGAAGAAAGAAAAACTATCTACACATTTCTTTACATGGACTCTGCAGAACTAAGGCCATGTCTACACTACAAATGTTGATTGATGCAAGTTATGTCAACTTAAAGCTGTTAGTATGGGCACATGCGTACTTGGCTACTTGCATCAGTGTTGTGCATATTCCCCAAGAGTGCTTATGCTGATGAGCATTGCTCCATGGGTAGGTATATCAGTGTGCAGTTTGCCACCATCTGACTCAGTGTCTTGGGAAATCATGGCAATGTCTGGTGGGGCAGAAACGAGTTCTGCAGGGGTGACTGGGAGCAATGGGTCAAGTCCCTATCATGCAATTTTCTTCATCCTGTAGTGCTATCCATGTCCCATAATTTCCAGGACCTTTTCTAAACATCCCACCAAACTACACCGCTCTTTTTGCTGTCTGCCATCTGTGGCAGAAGAATGGAGCCTGCACAGCTCTATAGTAGTTGTTATGAACATTGTAAACATAGGACAAACAATCCTCTGGTATTTGCAGAGCCACAGGAAGAACTGCAGCAACAAGGGACATGGTGATTTCATGGAGGACAGATAGCTGTGAGACATAGCAAAAGCCAATTCAAGGATGCTGGTGGCATTCTCAGAGCCACTGCAGACAGTGGAGCGCTGCGTATGAGCTCAAGAAATGAGCACTGACGGATGGATTGCATCATAAAACACATTTGGGATGATATGCAGTGGCTACAGAACTTCCACCTGTGCAAGGCCACATTCCTGATGTGTGTGCTGAGTTCCCGCCAGCCCTCCGGTGCAGGGACACCAGAATGAGTGCTGCACTGACATTTGAGAAGCAGGTGGTGATAGCTCTATTGAAGCTTGTGATGCCAGATTGCTACTGGACAGTAGGAAATCATTTTGGAGTTGGGAAAATCCACAATGGGGCCTTTTGCCACGCAGGTGTTCAGGTCCATTAATTTTTTCCTGCTACATAGGACTGTTACTTTTGCTAATGTGCAAGACATAGTCCACAGGTGGCCAACCTGAGCCTGAGAAGGAGCCAGAATTTACCAATGTGCATTGCCAGAGAGCCACTGTAACACATCAGCAGCCCCCCGTCAGCTTCCCCTGCCCCCAGTGTCTCCCACCCGCCAGCAGCACTGCCGATCAGCACCTAACCCTCCATCCCTGCGCCTCCCACCAGCCGCGATCAGCTGTTTTGTGGTGTGCTGGGGGTGGAGGGGTGGGAGGAGGAGGAGCAAGGGTGCAGCAGACTCGGGAAGGGGCAGGGGCCTTGGGGCAAGGAGTGGAGTGGGGCTGGGGCCTGGGTCAGTGCCAGGGGTTGAGCAGTGAGCACCCTGTAACACATTAGAAAGTTGACACCTGTAGCTCCAGCCCCGGAGTTGGCGCTTATGTAAGGAGCCGCATATTAACCTCTGAAAAGCCGCATGTGGCTCCGGAGCCACAGCTTGGACACCCCTGACATAGTCGATAGAATGGAAGTAGCAGGGCTTCCAAGATGCAGTGGGATAATAGATATTGTGCATATCCCTGTTATAGCACCAGCCCACCTTGCTACAGAAAGGGCTACTTTTTCAGGATTTTGCAAGCACTGGTGGATTGCCAGAGACACTTCAGTGATATCAGTGTTGGCTGGTCAGGGAAGGTGTATGATGCTTGCATCTTTAAGAACACAAGACCGTTCAGAAATCTGCAAGCAGGGATGTTCTTTCCCAACCACTGCATTGCTATTGGCAATATAAATGCCAATAGTGACTGTGGGGAGATGCATGCTATCCCTTGGTCCCCTGGCTCTTGAAGCCATGTGTTGGCCACCTCAACAGCAACAAGAAAAGATCTAATTACCTGCTCAGCAGGTGCAGAATGATAGTTGAATGTGCTTTTGGTAGATTGAAAGGATACTGGTGCCATGTACTCACAAGATTGGATCTCAGTGAGAAAAATATCCCAGTGGTTATAGCTGCCTGTTGTGTCCCGCATAATATCTGAATGTCAAAGAGGGAAAAGTTGCCACCGCAGTGGAGGACAGAGATGGATGTCTCGTTATCTGAGGGCTAGTCTACACTAGAATTGCTACAGCAGTGCAGCTGGACGAATGTAATTGAGCCGCTATAGTGCGGCTAGTGCGGATGCTCTATGCTGATGGGAGAGAACTCTCCCAATAGAAGAATTATTCCACCTCCCCAAGCAGCAGTAGCTATGTCAGCGTGGAGAGTTTCTCCTGCTGAGATAGTGCTGCCCATTAGGTCGGTGTAACTTACATTGCTAAGGGGGATGGCTTTTTCACATCTCCAAGTGACTTAAGTTATACTAAAGTAAGGGCTAGTATGTCCAAGTCCTATGTTTGAACAGCCAGACGCAGGGGTTATTAAAAGAGCTCAGTGCAGAGCTATGAGGCTGAGGGAGGCCTTGAAAGAGCACTTTAACAGTCAGTCATAGTAATGCGGTGTTGTGGACTGTGCTTCACCTGGCCCTGAAGTTTTGGGGGCTATTAGGAATTGTGGGGTACTTGATGTACACTTATGAATATAACTGTCTTAATGTGCCTGTTAAGTTTGTGGTGCTTGCTGTCCATTTATAATTATTACATTGTTTGTCACTGATCCTATGAGTTCTGTTATTGTACAGTGTGACAAGTAGTGGATGCTTTTACTAGAACTAGTAATAAAGGATGAATTATTTACCAACAAATAGATTGTTACTAAAACAAGATGCAATTAAAAACAAATACAATAAAAGCTTCTGAAATGAATAGAACTTAAAGGGGAGAGAACATTCATGTCCATTTTGCTACCCATACAAGAAAGCATGGCTTCTAGTTCAGTGTATTTGGAGCTGTGGTTGTCCTTGCTGTCTCCCGGCATGGCAAGGTAGGGCTAAGGATATTGCCTCTGATGCCATGTGGAATGTTGGGGGTGCAGGGAGATGCTAAAATGGAGTTCTTCGTTAACTGCAAAGGGAAGTGAGCCCATGATTGTTGGATCTGCAGGTCAAACAAGAGTCTCCAGCATTTTTATTTGCTACCAGAGAAGCCACATTAAGTTCTGGTGCAGCTCCCTCTCTGACTCCTGGCCCTTTCTCATGTCTGCTCTTTCCTTCTCCATATTGTCTGCAGTATTCACCCTCAAGGCCTTCTGTTCACGATCTAATGGAACACTGTCTTGCAGGATCTCACTGAACACATTCTCCCATATCCTCTTCTTTCTCCGCCTCATCATGGTCAGGCATTTTATGGGTGTGGAGGGGGGAAACCTCAAGACTCTAACGGGCAGCAGCTACAGACAGATAAAACAGATATAATTGTATATATAGTCACAGGGGAAAGCGAAAGTTGTTTCAGAACTCCATCCCCTTGTTCCCCTAAAGTTTTAAACACAACGTGCCTATTGACATTTCAGTCTTGGGGTGCCTGTGCACAGCACTGCTTTCCAGGCTGAGCCATGGCCCAGCAGGGGTCTGGAGAGTAGGGAGGGGGAATGAAGAGGGAATTTTTCAATTGCATGAAACATCTTTCAGCCCCTATTTCCATGGGTATGGATGGAAGGCAATGGCACTGAGCACTGGCACTATTCTCCATACCCAGTGGTGATTTTTGGCTGATACCTCGCTCTTTAGGGTAACAAAGGCACAGAAAGTACAGCTGCTGCTGGCTTATTAAAGCCACCTCGGCCCATATGCCGCTAGCCCATCTACTGCAATGATGCCTGCTGAAGTCATCGCACACCAGCATGGGAAGTGTCCTACTGTAGAGGAAGAAATTAGCCTGCCGGCCCTAGAAACTTTTGGGAGAGTACCTACATGAAAGTTTCATTGAGTTCTCTCAGGAGGATTCAAGGGACATCCCTGGGTATGTAAACTGCTCTGTATGCTCCCCCCTCCCCCCAAGCTAACTCTACAGGGGAATGAAAAGTAGATAAACTACTTTGTCTGTTTGTTGTACCACTGCTGCTTCTAATATGAGTAAATTAATGAAAAGTCAATACCTGTGTCTGGCTACATTGGGGAGGGGTGCCATCAGTATACTGCAACATTATAATGAGAAATGCATTCACATGCTTAGGTTCCTTCTCCTGCATTGGGTTTGGCCATGCTTTGCTGCCAGGACAGACTAGACTGCAGTGGTGTTTCAAACAGATCCGGGCTCACAGCATAGCTGGAACCCCCACCCTTGGTTACATGTCCCCCATCTTCCACACTGTACAACGGGTCTGTCTCGTGATCCACAATGTGCAGCAAAGATGCCACCAGTGCCCACAAAATATGGCATGAAGCTCATAAAAGTGGTAGGTATGTGGCTTGTCCCCAAGATCTATTATTGGCTTTCTGGCATGCCTGCCAAAGTTCCTTTGCTTTCCCCTGGCACTGCTGCTGATCCCTGTTGTATCTCTTCGCCTGAATCCCCCATGCAGTCTGCTAGTAGATGTCCATGTTTGTACGACTGCTCTGTAGCTGTGCCTGCAAAGCTGCTTCTCCCCGCAGTCCTAGGAAATCCAGTACCCGTCTACTCCAGACAGGAGTTCATCTGGAACTTGGAACCAGCATGGTCAATTGGGAAGTTGCACACAATGCAGAGCTGCTAGATGTGCTCACCAAGCTGGGCAATCAGGAAAAGACATTTCAAAAACACATGAAGGTTTTAAAAGGCGGCGGGGGTTGGCTTTCAGTCTCTGACCTCTGGGCATGGGAGTTCAATAACTGTGACTAGGGCAATCAGTGTCAGGCATCGTGGGACAGCTGCTGGAGAAGTGTTAAGGTAGACATAGGTCACATATTGTCTACACTTAAATGGTGCTGACCACAGTCAGTCAACCATGGCTCAGGGAGGTTGTGTTACTGCATCACCGTAATGGGCACTTACATCAGTGGGGGACAAATCTGAGTGCAGAAATATGCACAACTAAGTAGATGCAAGGTGACCTATACTGATCTATCTTTGTAGTTTAGACCAGATCTCAGACTGGTTCACAGACTTTAGGGGAATGTGCAGATAGTCTCCTCAGACCTACTCAAGCCTGCCAACTCTTTACAATCTTTAGAACAGGCTAGTTTGAATGACTTTAAGAGGTCCTCAGACAGAGCTTTAAAGAAACTTTGTTGCAGAAGACAAAGAGGCTAATTTACACAGTTATCATCAATAACGCAATCAAATGTACATACTTTATAGAGGATAAATAGTTCTACAACAGGTTTTATATGGTTTGTTGACACTTTCAAAAACACCTACATCAGGGATTTGCAACCTTTGGCACACAGCCCATCAGGGAAATCCACTGGCAGGCCGGGATGGTTTATTTATCTGTAGCGTCCGCAGGTTCAGCTGATCGCAGCTCCCACTGGCCGCGGTTCGCCGTTCCAGGTCAATGGGGGCTGTGGGAAGTGGCAGCCAACACATTCCTCGGCCCACGCAGCTTCCCGCAGCCCCCATTGGCCTAGAACGGCGAACCGCGGCCAGTGGGAGCTGCGATCAGCTGAACCTGCAGTTGCTGCAGGTAAACAAACCGTCCCGGCCTGCCAGTGGATTTCCCTGGTGGGCTGGGGGCGAAAGATTGCCGATGCCTGACCTATATTAAGTTCAAAGCAAATAAATGTTATAAGCTGGAATTAAGGTTGTAAATTTCTGTTCATTTAAGGAGAAAAAATATTTGAAATTTTTATGAAAACAGCAAGATAGAAAAATTCTAAGTTGAGGTATAACTTAAAATTTGGACAATATGAAAATGCAGAAGTCAGGTAATCCAAACAACTTAAGTACCTTATTTTAGCTAGTCCATTTTTAATTTAATGTTAGCATTCATACTTAGTTAAAAGAAGTGCTAAAAATAATAATGTTTTCAAGAAAGGATAGTATACTGTATGGTGATCTCTTGCCTCTGTATGATGACCATGACTGTTATTCTGTGCATGCTATCACTGCAGATTTCCCTATATACCCACCCAAACCAGAGTTCATCTACATATATCCTCCTATTTAAGCATGGTGGATCTGTTTTACAGAGAGTCTACAACCAGACTGTTAACTCCTGGTCTTGTTGAAGTCAATGGCAATAAGGGCAGATTTTCACCTGCTGTTTTCACCTTTCCCAGGACGCTATTACCAGTTATGACTGGCTGATCCTTTATTTACCCTTCAAATAGGTATGTGACATGAATAGATGGCTCATTCCATTTCTCAGTGGACAACTATCCACAAAAGCCAGGTGTCACTAACTGGCGTTCTTGTGAGCAATCCTGAAAGACGGGCCAAAGATTGGATATGGTGACTGAACCACTGTGAGAGGACATCTGGACTGAGGCACACTGGTGGGGCAGCATGAGGAATGTTTCTTTGCTCCTGCCTATAGTGTACCAGTTTGAGGGGTAGGCAGAGGATTTCAAGGTCGAGGGCAGCTCAGCTGGCATCTTTTGCTTGCACTACTAGTGGAGTCACTTCACCCCTGTACTTGTTTTTAAATAGACTTAGGCCCTCGCCCTGCATTTCTTGAAGAGCCAGAATTGCCAATTAAGTCCATGGTAGTTTTGGGTCGTCAAGGAATGTAGGCTGTATCCTGCACAGGCTTTTTTGAGGAACAGTGAGTTTACTGATTTGTTTGAGCAGCATTTCCCCTGCTGTCACCAGCACCGATTAGGTTTGTAGGATAGCTTGCATACAATTATCAGGAGACAATGCAAAATGAACAGTAGTGACTTCAGACTTGTGGCCTAATTCTAATACTTTGAGTCACTGATTACAAGGTTATAATGAACAGAAATGATCTGTGATGGTATGACCGGGCACCTGAGATGACCCACGCCTGCTGATAGTCAGGGGGAGGGGGGAAGACAGAGTGAGGGCAGCTGGCTTCAGCAGTGTTACTGGGCATGCTCAGTCCATGTGAGCATGCTCAATATAAGCCAAGCAGCAAATCCGGGGAGGGCACGCGATGTCACATGCCCCCTACAGATGTCACCTCTGCAGGGAGCTCTACTTAGCACCAGGGGCACCTACTTGTGGCCACATCTGGGGATTAGCTCCTCTCAGGTCTTAGGCCCCCTTTCTTCTGTGAGCTGCACACTCTGCCATCTCTCTCTTGCTCCCTGCGATTCAGAGTACTCCATCTTCGTGGCTTGGCCCTCCTCTATTCACATGGTTAGATCTTCCAGGGAATCAAAGTATTTCCATACCAACAGTCTCAGGCAGCCTTCTCATGCACTGCCCTGATGGTTCCACTTCCTCAGTGGCCGGTAGGGGAACCTGGACCTGCCCACTACTCTGGGTTTCAGTCCAAGAACTCTATACCTGGCAGCTGTGGTCTGCTTTCCCTTCAGACCCTGTGCTCTTTCCTTGGACTCCTTCTTACAACTTCTGGCTCCCTGCTCCTCGGGGTGTACCAGCCTAAACTCCCTCCTTCCAGGGAGTAACTGCAGACTATTGGCCCCCATAGCCTCACATATGCCTCCCTCTTTACAGGGAGTGAGTGCAGACCACTGCCTGCTCATCCCCAAGCCCCCTTTCTGTTGCTAGCTTCCTGCCTTTATAAACCTGGCACAGCTTCTCCCCTCAGCTGGATGACATCAGCAAATTAGACTTTAGCATATCCTGCCTTTTCTCCTGGTGCAGCCTACAGGTTAATTAGCCTAATTTAATCCTTCAGGCCTTGTGTGGGATGGGCAGCCCATCACAGATGGCATCCACTTTCTTTAGAGCAGTTGTGTTCTCTTGGGTAGCTAAATTTTTTTGGCTTTTTCAGGCATTATAATGCCATGCCCATTAATCTACTTTTGCTTGTGCCAGAGCAGGAAGAATCGTTAGGATTTTTCAGCCCCTTGTAGTGTCTCCTTGTGGAAATTAAAGAGCCATTAAGAATAGGGTTTTGCCCCAGTGTCCATAGCCCTGGGTCTCCCACACCCAAATGTTGTGTACTGATTGGCTGCTTCTCTGCCTATTGGAAGAGACTTTTGTTGGTTCGGTGTCTGTAGTTTGAATCCTTTGGCCAAAGGATTCCCTTTTAACTTTCTCTGAGAAAAAAAACAAAAAAAACTTTTATCCAAAAGGTCATAGAAAATTAAATGCACTTGTCCTCTGAACAGAAATTGTGATAAACTTAGAAACTAAATTTAGTCACTGGACTGTGAAAGAGAGAGATAATACTGATTTAAGAGGAAAGTTCAATGCAAGTTTCACTATAGAATTTCTACAAATGCTTCCATAATACGTGCATGTGCCTAGTCTTGCAAACCTCTATTCACATGATTAGATCTTTCATTACTCCCACTGGCTTCAGTAGGACAACTCAGATAAGTAAGAGTTGGTCAGTTCAAGCCCATAGTTTGTAAAGCTTATTGGGAATCTTAGAGGTTAAAGAAACTTTTGAAATTCTTTGGGGTGAATTGATGCAAGACATTATCTATTATTTTTAGTTACTATATACAGTTGCCATGGCAAATTTTACTCCTGATTTTAAATCAAGTTTGTTTTCAGTGCTCACAAACTATACTATAAATTGTCTAGAAAGACTTTGTGGAACATGAAGTCTTTTTGAATTATTCTAAGGATAGAATTGGCTTACGAAGTCTGAGGTTGTTCTGTAATATTTTATGCAAAACATAAATAACGTTGTTAAGCAGTCCCTGATAGCACTGAATGTAGTTTAATCACTAATGTAATGTAATGTAATGATTTTCTGCATTTGTGGCATATTGTTCAAATAAAGGCTAATCATTTTGGTAATAAAACAAATACTGCTCAGTGATGTTATAGGACAAGGGTGACATAATGGTAGGGGTCTACTGTAGACCACCTACCCAGGAGGAAGAGGTGGATGAGGCGGCTTTTCTTAAACAAAATTATCCAAAGCACAGGACTTGGTGGTGATAGGGGGCTTCAACTACCCAGACATCTGTTGGGAAAATAATACAGCAGAGCACTGGGTTATCCAATAAGTTCTTGGAATATATTGGAGACAACTTTTTACTACAGAAGGTGAAGAAAGTGACTAGGGGAGAGGCTATTCTAGATTTGATTCTGACAAATAGGGAGGAACTGGTTGAGAATTTGAAGATAGAAGGCAGCTTCGGTGAAAGTTATTAATTCTAAGGAACAGTTGGAGGCAAAACAGCAGAATAAAAACAGTGGATTTCAAGAAGGCAGACTTTAGCAAACTCAGACTGGTAGGTAAGACTCTGTAGGAAGAAAATGTAAGGGAAAAAAGTTTGGGAGTGTTGGCAATTTTTTTTAAGAGACAGTACTAAAGACACAAGAGCAAACTATCCCAATGCATAGAAAAGACATATGGTAAGAGACCATCCTGGCTTAACCAGGAGATCTTCTATGATCTGAAACTCAAAAAAAAAGAGTCATACAAAAAGTGGAAACTAGGTCAAGTTAGAAAGGATGTATATATGAAATGTACAGCTCATCAGGCTCAACGGGTAGTGATCAATGGCTCCATGTCTAGTTGGCAGCCGGTATCAAGTGGAGTTCCCCAAGGATCAGTCCTGGGGCTGGTTTTGTTCAATATCTTCATTAATGATGTGGAGGATGGCGTGGATTGCACCCTCAGCAAGTTTGCAGATGACACTAAACTGGGAGGAGAGATAGATACGCTGGAGGGTAGGGATAGGATACAGAGGGACCTAGACAAATTAGAGGATTGGGCCAAAAGAAATCTGATGAGGTTCAACAAGGAAAAGTGCAAAGTCCTGCACTGAGGACGGAAGAATCCCATGCACCGCTACAGACTAAGGACGGAGCGGCTAGGCAGCAGTTCTGCAGAAAAGGACCTAGGGGTTACAGTGGACAAGAAGCTGGATATGAGTCAACAGTGTGCCCTTGTTCCCAAGAAGGCTAACAGCATTTTCGGCTGTATAAGTAGGAGCATTGCCAGCGGATCGAGGGACGTGATCATTCCCCTCTATTCGGCATTGGTGAGGCCTCATCTGGAGTACTGTGTCTAGTTTTGGGCCCCACACTGTAAGAAGGATGTGAAAAACTGGAAAGAGTCCAGCGGAGGGCAACAAAAATGATGAGGAGAGGCTGACGGAACTGGGATTGTTTAGTCTGCAGAAGAGAAGAATGAGGGGGGATTTGATAGCTGCTTTCAACTACCTGAAAGGGGGTTCCAAAGAGGATGGATCTAGACTGTTCTCAGTGGTAGCAGATGACAGAAACAAGGAGTAATGGTCTCAAGTTGCAGTGCGGGAGGTTTAGGTTGGATATTAGGAAAAACTTTTTCACTAGGAGGGCGGTGAAGCACTGGAATGAGTTACCTAGGGAGGTGGTGGAATCTCCTTCCTTTGAAGATTTTAAGGTCAGGCTTGACAAAGCCCTGGCTGGGATGATTTAGCTGGGGATTGGTCCTGCTTTCAGCAGGGGATTGGATTAGTTGACCTCTTGAGGTCCCTTCCAACCCTGATATTCTATCACACACACACACACACACACACACACAAAGAGAGCTCACGCCCAGGCACAAAATGAGATTAAACATTTTACAAATACATCAGAAACAAGAGGAAGACCAAGGACAGAGTAGGCTCATTAGTCAATGGGGAGGAAAAGACAACAGAAAACACTGCAATTGCCAAAGTGTTACATGCTTTTTTTGTTTCAGTTTTCACCAAAAAGGTTACCAGTGATTGGGTGAATATCAGTGTAATGGGGTAGGATCTGAGACTAAAACAGGGAAAGAACAAGTTAAGAATTACTTAGGCCATGTCTACAGTACAAAAATAAAGTCTACCTAATTTACTTCAGCATACAGCTGCTGCAGTAATTACATCATTTGTGTGTGTCTACCCTTTGCTCCTTGTGTCAGCTGTGCACATAGTATAATCGACCTAAGCATTATTGGGTCGATTGTACTGTCAGTGTGGGGCATTGTGGGATGGCTCCTGAAAGCCACTACCAGTTTATGTAAGCAACACATTGTCTACGCTGAGGGCATGTCTACAGTACAAAATTATGGTGATCAAAGTTACATCAGCATACAGCCTCCACCGTAATTAAATAGCTTTTGTGTGTCTACACTACACTCCTTGTGTCAACAGTGCATGTCCTCATTAGGAACGCTTGCATCAATGCGGAGAGTAGTGTACCATGGATAACTATCCCACCATACAACTCACCACCATATATCGCAGGGAGTTTTGGGAAGGTTTTGCAATGCCTCCTGGGGCTTAAACAAATCATGGAGGGGTGACTGGGAACATGATTTCAAGGTCCCATAATGCAATGGTCTCCATCCCATAGTTTCATCTTGCATCCCCTAAGGTTTCATCCCTCTTTTCAAAATCCCCACAAACCCATACGTCCCTCCTTGCTGTCCACCATCTGTGTCAGAAGTATGGATCCTGCACAGCTCTGCACTATTGTGATGAGCATGGTAAGCACGGGGTGCCTAATCCCACAGTATTTGCAGAACTGCCAGAGGAGCCACTGGGAACATGACGATTTCTTGCTGTGGGATGCAGAAAAAAAAATTAGAAGATGTTGGTGGCATTCACAGAGCAGCTGCAGATGGTGAAGTGCTGGTTCTGGGCTCGAGACATGCGCAGTGACTGGTGGGATTGCATTGTCATGCAGGTTTGGGATGACGAGCAATTGGTGCAGAACTTTTGAATGCGCAAGACCACATTCCTGGATCTATGTGCAGAGCTTGACCCAGCCCTTCAGCACAGCCATATCAAAATGAGATCTGCACTGACAGTGGAGAAGCAAGTGGCAATCGCTCTGTGGAAACTTGCAACTCCCAATTGCTACCCACCAGGCGGGCTGTTGTGATGCAAGTGGGCAGGGCCATTAATTGCATTCTGCTACAAATGACGTTGGGCAATGTGCAGGACATAGTGCATGGTTTTGCAGCAATGGGGTTCCTGATCTACGGTGGGGTAATAGATGGCACACATATCTTGGTTTTGGCCCCAGACCACTTTGCCACAGAGTGCAGAAAGGGCTACTTTTATATGAAGCAAGCACTGGTGGATCACCAGGGATGCTTTATTGACATCCATGTGGGCTGGTCAGGGAAGGTGCATGACATGTGCATCTTTAAGAACACAGAACTGTTCAGAATGCTGCAAACAGGAACTTTCTTTCCAGACTGGCGGATTACCACTGGGGACAGTGAAATGCCAATAGTGAACCTGGGAGACCTAGCCTACCCTTTACTCTCATGGCTCGTGAAGCTGTAACACCGCTCACCTTGACAGCACCAAGAAGCCCTTCAACTATAAGCTCAGCAGATGCAGAATGACAGTTGAATGTGCCTTTGGTCATCTGAAGGGTCACTGGCGCTGTCTACTCACAAGATAGGGCCTTAGTGAGAAAAAAAATCTAGTTATAGCTGCCTGCTGTATTCTGCATAATATCTGTGAAGCAAAAGTGGAAAAGTTTCTGCCGAAGTGGAGGTGAAATGGCTGTGTGCTAGTTTTAAGCAGCTGGATACCAGGGCTATAAGAGCTCAACACAGAGCTATTCAGCTTAGGGAGGTTTTTGAAAGCCCATTTCAATAACGAGCCACAGTAATGTGTGTTGCTGTAGTGTGCTCTGCCTGGCATTGTTTTTTTGCACCCCACTATGAACCTTGTAATAAGTGCTGTGTATGGTAATATAACATTGCATATGCACCTATTACTATTTTTTGTGAATGATATCAGCCCCAGCCAGCATATACTGTGAACTATTAAAGAGGAATTAGGTTTCCATAAATAGATTTTTATCCCATACCCATGCAAACAGACAAATTAGTAACTGAATAAAACTCAATAAATAAAGGGGAAAGAACAGTCATTTCCATTTCAGAAGCATAGACACCAACCATGTCTTTCACAGGTCAGTGTATGTGCCACTGTGATTGCCTGTATCCGCCCCCAGTGTGGAGTAGTAGGGGTAGTGCAACTGAGAAGGCCTCCTCTGGTGTACTCTCTCTAGTTCTTGGCACCACACTTTGGGAAAGATATGGACAAACTGGAAAAAGTCCAGAGGAGAGCAACAAGAGTGATTAAAGGTCTAGAAAACATGACTGTAATGGGGCAGGAGTCACCACCATGGCGCCTCCTGCTGGCAGTCCTGGGAATTAGCTCTCGGCCCTTCCAGTCCGCCTTCAGCTAGTGATGTCATACTTGCCGACACTGCTGTCTCCACTCTTTAGACCCACATCGCTCCCTGGACCACAGTGTCCTCTTCTGGGCACAGCTCTCCGGCTATGCCCCCATTGTGCTTTCTCCCCCACTTTCTGGGGGGACTGACAGTCCTTAGTCTCACCACTTGCCTCAGCAGCCAGCTGCAGTCCCAGGTCCAGCCCCTCACCTCAGGGGCAAACTGCAGTCTGGATACTGGCCATTCTCCTCATTGGCAAGTGGGGTGCAGAAGGGGAGGGGGGAACCCAGGCCTGCTTGCTACTCTGGGTTCTGACCTAGGGATCCTATAGCCAGCCACTATCTACTGCCCTCCTCCAACCTGCTGCCTATTTTCCCTGGGCCACTTCCCCCATAGCCCTAGTACCGTCTCAGCCCTTGTTGCAAGACCCCAGCCTGGCAGTGGTCAGCCAGCAGCTCACCCTCTGCTGCCCTTGCCCAGATCTATCCATCTATCTACAGGCAGCCTCCTCCCTTGCCTTCCAGGAAGAGACTGCCCTCTGCTTTACTGAGCAGCCTTTTATACATGGCCCTCGCCAGCCCTGATTGGCTGCTACAGCAAGCCTTCCTCCTACTGGTGGGCTCAATAACCCCTTTCCTGATTCATGGGTTCTGCACAGCCTCCCTGGTGCTACTTTTAACCCCCTTCTTCTCTCAGTGTGGGGCAGTTGCCCTGCCACAATGTCCTACAAGAAAATTTTGAAAAAAATGTGTTTGTTTAGTCTGGAGAAGAGAAGACTGAGAGGGGACATGATAAATCGTCAAATATGTAAAAATTGTTATAAAGAAGAGGATGATAAATTCTTCTCTGTATCCACTGAGGACAGGACAAGAAGTAATGGGCTTAAATTGTGGCAAGGGAGATTTGGACATTAGGAAGAACTTCCTAACTGTAAGGGGAGTTTAGAACTGGAACAAATTATCTAGGAAAGTTTTGGAATCTCCATCATTGGTGGTTCTTAAGAACAGGTTAGAGAAACACCTATCAGTGATGGTCAAATAATTAGTCCTGCCTCTGTGCAGGGGACTGAACTAGATGACCTTTGAGGTCCAATCCTATATTGCTAGGACAAGAGAAAAGATTAATAAAAAAATAACTAAAAGTACGGTTGAAGAACTAATAACAGAAGTGCCCTCAAGAGTATCCTAACCACATACTTCATGATCAAGAAACCATACTGTAGGAGCACTTATACATTTACATATGCTGTTCTTCCACAAAGATGTTTACCCTAATTTCTGTGCTGTTTAATTTAAAAGACTTTCTGCTCACTGACATTGCCTGAGTTTTTGACCATTCTGAGTTGAGGGTTCTCACCTTCCCGTGCATGTGCATAAATGACTTCAACACAGTTTTCAGGCTGAAGCAGGAGTGCAGAACAAGTGATAGTCATATGGAATTTCAGAGTTGGCAGTTAGTGACACCCAGATCCACAAACATACCTAGGTGCCTAAACCCCAGATTCAGTCACCAAACTCCTAGTTTTGGCTCCACTGAGATCCATAAAACTCCTGCCAAACCCAGTAGGCACTTAAACTCCCTCAGTGCCCAAGTTTTCAGGGTAAAAGTTCACTAGTGGCCTGTGTTTTGCCTCTGAGCATGCACACTAATGCCTCACTCTCAACATCTGGATGCCTATCTCCTGCCTAAGTCCCAGAGCGATTCACAAACCGGGGAAGATAGATGTTCAGAGATGTTCTGACATGGACTTCCTCAGTCTTTCCTTTTGAAGCTCTTCCACTGTGGCTAAATAATGAAAGACTGATTAGAGCAGGGGGACTGAACCCAGGTCTCCCACCTCCCATGTGAGTGCTCTAACCACTGGATTACAGAGTCATTCCCATTCTCTCTCTCTGGACCAATGACTATTTAAGTATTTATCCACTGGAATAGTTACTGGCCTAGACAGAGAGAAGAGGTGAGAATGATGCTGTGGTCCAGTAATTAGGGCTCCCTCCTGTGAGGTAGGTAGGATTTGAACAAGCATTTCCTTTCTCCTCAGGCAGAGGAGGGAATTGAACCTTGCACATCCCCCTTGGCAGTGAAGCAGACAAAGGCCCCAGCTGGAGAACAAAGGGAAGAGGTGTCAGGTGGCTGGGTTAAGAGCTGGTCTTTGGAGAGACTCACTAGGAATGAAGGAGAAAGAGAGAGAGACAAGGAGAGAGAGTGAAGATGGCTTTGATGGCAGCATGGCTCAAGGGTGCCTTAGTCTAGTGTTTGCTGGGCTGAACTCTATCTTTACTAACAAACGACTTTCAGAATCTGTATGCCCAGTGACTAATAAGATTGTTACCTTGTTTTGGAAAGGCTGCCTAGTGTCACTGTAAATACTCACTGAGACCATTGCATCTCGAAGAGGTACAGTACAAGCCTTCAACAGGAGCCTGACTGGCCTGGATTCGCTGCAGGGAGCCACAGAGACAGGGATTGCTGGGCTTGATGGGATTGCTCCTGTGGAACTGTGTGGGTTTTTAGGGACCAGTATACTAAAGAGGTCACTCCCATGGGACTGGTCAAGGCCTGTGGCTTAGACCAGACCATGTGTATCTATGACAGCTAGTGGGATTTCAGGCTTTGGCTGGATCCTTCCTGCAGTTTCTTTCCCCACAGCCTCATGGATTGCGGGAGGGAGATGCTACCTGGGTCCTAGTGCCCCAAAGGGGTCTCCGCTACATAGTTCTGAGTATGGAGGTTTTGGAAGGGAGTGTCACAACTGGGGTGTGGGCAGTCTGACCTAGTGGTTAGAGTAGGACTCAGGGATCAGGGCAGCTCCAATACCAGAAGGTCACAGTCCAAGACAGGCCAAAGGGCAAACTGAGAGTCAGGAGGCAGGCAGGGTAAGGTTACCAGGAGATCAGAGTCCAAACCAGGAGTCAGGTGTCAGGCAGGGGCAGGAGATCAGGAGCAGGTATCACAGGAGAAGCAGTCCAAAGCAGGGAGAACCCAGCTGCATGAACAACTTCCTGTTCCTGTGCTGGATTTATATAGAAGTTGTGACCCAATCAGGACCCCAACATTCTGCCAATCAGATTCCATGACTGGAGTCCTCCGTCAGAATTCACTCCTATTCTGAGGACAATTAGCAGGTCACTGATGGCAGGTTGGAGCTTACTAGCTCCAAAGAGCCCTGTGGACCATAGTCCCTGACAGACTATCTTATATGGAGTTGATTGGTCCCTGTTTTACCCCTACCACCTTGTGTAGTAGTCCCTGCTTAAAATGCTTTCTGCAGTTTTGATTGGATGAGACCTGAATGTTTGTGTTTGGTTAATGAAAGCCATAAGTGAAAGCTGTTCCATCCTTTGACCCATAGGAGTCTTTAACCTAGCTTATTTCAGGGATCAGAAGCTGTAAGGCCAGCCCTGTCTGTCCTTTTGCATTTAACATCTGATTTTTTTAATGAATGTATGAGTTACACTTGCCGCTTTAGATCGAGATTCTACTATAGCTATTTAACTCCTCAAAGATTTTTGGTTGACTTTTTCACTTTATTTTCCAAATTTGTTTATCCGATTCTATGTTTAACTGATCATCTTGTACAGAAGGAAACAACTGGTGTGCCCAGCTAAATGTTCCAAATTAATAAGCAGCAGATTCAAAACAAACAAAAGGAAGTATTTGTGAAGCCAAGACTATAACAGGGCTCAAAAAAGTACTAGATAAGTTCATGGAGGACAGGTCCATCAATGGCTATTAGCCAGGATTGGCAGGGATGGTGTCCCTAGCCTCTGTTTGCCAGAAGCTGGGAATGGGCAACAGAGATGGATCACTTGATAATTATCTGTTCTGTTCTTTCCCTCTGGGGCACCTGGCACTGGCCACTGTTGGAAGACAGGATACTGGGCTAGCTGGACCTTTGGTCTGATCCAGTATGGCCATTCTGATGTTCTTAATGAGCCAGAGGAGGGTGTCAACAGAATGTTAATAAAATTTGCAGTTGATACTGTGACACCCTGGCACCCCAATATTCACCACTGTAATGTAATTAGGATATGTTTTGTATAAAGTATGCCTTGTGAAGTATCATTCTAAAAGTCTTGATCTGCTAGACATTAATATCTCATTGGACAGTATGTGCTATCATTGTATGTGACGTTATGAAGTTTGGCTATGTATGTGTTACCAAAACATGTTGTGAGGTTGAAAACACCCACAAGCAGCCTTTCAGTACAACAGTGAAAAAGCCAAACAATGTTAATAGCTTATTGAGGAAATGCACACAAGCACAAAGATTACCCCAGCAACTGTGTACAATAGAAAACTCTCAGAGATAGCACTACACAATGGGAACTGTTTGACCCAGGTCACAGCAAAAGAGCTTTCCAGCAAGTGGGAAGAAGATATAAAGGGGGGGAAATGACATCACATGGGTACCTCACTCAGCCTATAACAACACACCTGGAAATACCTGAGGAATAAAGACTGAACAGGGGGAAAGTGATGGTCCCAGGGTAAGGGATTGCTAGCCTGTGTTTGAAAACCTGGGAAACCCAACCTGCAAAGCCAAGGCAGCTTGTGCCTTAAGAATCTGCAAACCTGTTTATCACTCAGGGTAAGACTTTGCTAATTCATATCCTACTTATCTAGTATGTTAAGATCAGTGTGCAGTTTTGTTTATTTACTAGGTAATTTGCTTTGATCTGTTTGCTATCCCTTATAATCATTTAAAATCTATCTTTTGTAGTTAATAAACTTATTTTTTGCTTTGTCTAAAACCAGTGTGTGGGAGTCATAACTTGGGGCAGAAAGCTCTTGCATATCCTTCTCCACATTGAGGGAGGGGGGCAAATTTCATGAACTTACACTGTACCGATCTCTGTGCAGTGCAAGATGGTATAATTTTGGGTTTATACTCCAGAGGGGGGTTGCACACCTTAGGAACTGGGAGATGCCTTAGGTTCTTTAATCAGCCCCTTCATGGGAAGGCACAGCTGTGTGTATGTAATGTTGCCCTGGATTTAAGGGGTGTGTATACCCCAGAATATGATTAAGTTAATTGCAACCATATTATATGCATTCAGCCACTCTAAATTCATAAAATAGAACACCACATAGTTAAGGTTTAAGCTGGCAGTTTCTGCTAATCAGAATGGGAAAAGGGGACAAACAAGTAAAGATTAAAAACCTTGTTGGTTAAAAACCTTAAATCTAGACGGCTCTAATATTAAATGTTTATGAAAAATGTAAAAAGTAATAATATTGTAGGGATCATTATAACTTATGTGTTTTATAAAAGTTAGTTATAAAAAATTATCAAATAAAGTGTATGTCGAGGTTCCTTCACCACTCTGAACTCTAGGGTACAGATGTGGGGACCTGCATGAAAAACCCCCTAAGCTTATTTTTACCAGCTTAGGTTAAAACTTCCCCAAGGTACAAACTATTTTACCTTTTGCCTTCGTACTTTATCACTGCCACCACCAAATGTCTAACACCGGTTACTGGGAAAGAGTCCATTTGGAAACGTCTTTCCCTCCAAAATCCTCCCAAATCTTACACCCCCTTTCCTGGGGAAGGCTTGATAAAAATCCTCACCAATTTGCATTGGTGAACACAGACCCAAACCCTTGGATCTTAAGAACAATGAAAAAGCAATCAGGTTCTTAAAAGAAGAATTTTAATTGAAGAAAAAGTAAAAGAATCACCTCTGTAAAATCAGAATGGTAAATACTTTACAGGGTAATCAGATTCAAAACATAGAGAATCCCTCTAGGCAAAACCTTAAGTTACAAAAAGACACAAAAACAGGAATCTACATTCCATTCAGCACAGCTTATTTTCTCAGCCATTTAAAAGAATCAGAATCTAACGCATATCTAGCTAGATTACTTACTAAGTTCTAATACTCCATTCCTGTTCTGTCCCTGGCAAAAGCATCACACAGACAGAGAAAGAGACTTTGTTTCTCCCTCCCCCCAGCTTTTGAAAGTATCTTGTCTCCTCATTGGTCATTTTGGTCAGGTGCCAGAGAGGTTATCCTAGCTTCTTAACCCTTTACAGGTGAAAGGGTTTTTCCTCTGGCCAGGAGGGATTTTAAAGGTGTTTACCCTTCCCTTTATATTTATGACAGTGTACTTTAAAGTAAATAAAGTGTACTTTTGAGAGACATTTTTCCTAACAACCTTTCTCCCCAGTGGGTGAGCAACTGGCCACTGCGAACCTGCTGTTAATTATTCAGTACCATTCTAGATGTTAGGTAAATATCTGGGATGTTCTAAATCTATTGCTTATGTTTGTGTGTGCTTAAATCTAATAAACTGCAGTTTTAAATAAAGCATACTTCTTACATGAATCTTATCAGATGAAATTGCTGTGTTCCTATTAATTTATTTTTAACATTGCCTAAAGTGAAATAGTTAAGTTGTCCCTGTCGGAGGTTCTGAAAACCCTGGGTAACAGATTTTGGCGCATCAGCCAGGAGCTGGTATAGAGGAAGGGAACGATTGATGCAAGTGGTTTGTATGTTTGTTTGTTGCAATAGGTGAAAGGGACAGTGGAACAGGGTAACCTGTAATTCTCCATGCCGTAGTCTGTGAGTTAATTTATGGTCACATTCTGTTGTTGATTTATGGGCTTAGGCTCAAAAGCCTGGTTAAGTAAAAAGATATGTCAGAAGGACAGGGAACACCTGGAAAGAAAGAAAAGCTAGAAGTAAATTTGGATAAGAACTTGGCAAATTTAATGTAGGTGCATAATAATGGTTTTTGGAAGCCTGAGAGCTTCACCAATCCCAGAGCGTTCTGCAGCTCTGTTAGTATATGGTAACGATGCTAGCAGATAAGCAAATAAAGAAGTTAAAGACAGCAATAAAGAAAGTTAAGACAAAGAAATATCCAGACTGAGGGCAGCTCAAATATTGGCACTGAAGAAGCAGGATTGTGACAGTGAGAGAGAGAGATTAACAGGTTGGAGCAGGAAGTGTCTGGATTGAAACAACAGAAAACTGAGTGAATCTGTTGTTACAGCCTTACCAAAGGAATCCCAGGATAAGAGCCAGGCAGATCTCGGGGAACGTAAAAGTCAAAGTTATGCACTCAGCTCCATGTGGGGAGAGCAAAAGGGGACAGTGGTTACAATTCATGGGAATCGTAGCCTTAGAAGCAGGGGGCAGTCAGATGAGGATGTCGACTCGTATTCTCATTATAATGATATGAGGTGTAATCCCCATGAGCTTCCTTTTCCCTTGGACTCTTCTAGGCAGTCTCCGTAGGTCCCTGGCTTGAAACACTGGAAGAGCTGAAGTTGCCCACAGCCCCCATTGAAAGCGAGATTGGTCCCCAAGGGGGTAACCCAAGAGGGGAAGAATGGGTAGAGGTCAGGCTCTTCACCCTTAACCAGGCTAGAGCCACATGAAAACTGGTTGGCCCGTTAACCCAGAGCACAGCCTTGAAATGACAGGCAAAGATAGCTGGCACCCACGATCTCTGGCAGATGTGGCAGCAACTCCCACTCTCCTCTCAGAGCCAGGATAGGGGCTAGGGGTCCAGATGCTTTGGTCTGAGGACCCCTACTTCTAGATTTGTTGTTGCTGTCTCTATTTTCCTCGGCTTAGGTTTTCCTTTCTCCCCAAGTTGTTCTTTTTTCACTCCCTCATCTCCGCTTCTTCTCCCTCTCTCTCTCTGCTTTTCTTGTCTCCACCTCTTCTTTGCTTTTTCTCTTTCTGTTTCCCCCTTCCGCTCACCTCGTTGAAAGTATTTACTGTCTTTGAAAATATGGTTGCCAGGAGAAGGATCGGGTCCAAAGACTGAAAAGTTTGTGTCCACAGGAAGCAATCTTGTTTAAAGCCATGGCTCCTCCTAAATAAAATTTTAAAGGAGGCACATAAAAAGGGGGGGAAGTAAATGAAGATAGCACCTTCAAGGGTTGAGTCAAAGCTCTTAATCCCTGGTGGGTGGAAATTTGAAGACAGCTTTTAAGGCTTGTTCACCCTGGAATTTTTGTTAAGGCTGGCTGAGCATGTAGGGAAAATCCAGAGTGCACTGATACCACTGCCAGTTGCCTCCCTGTAGGAGGCCTGGAGCCCTCAACTTCCTCAGCAGTGACACTTTGGACACCAGTGGGTGGGGGAGATTAATGGTTTATGTGGAGTTTGAAGGAGGGGCGTTCAGACAGAATTTGTTGTTAGATACAGGTGCCACTTACTCCTTAATAAGTACCCAGAATAAGAATTTCTTTGGCCCTCTGGCTTGAGTTAAGACCTTACAGGGATTTAATGAAACAAAGAGTGTTGTTCCCTTTACAAAAATATTTTGTATTAAATATAAAAAAATAAAAATAAATTTGGCTTAATCAATTTTTTTTAAATTAATATTTTTTAAAAATTAAGAATATCAGCTAATTTTGCTAACAGGATTCTATGAAAAATGCCTCCTGGCATATCCTGGGAACCAGTGAAGATTTTAGCAAGTTATCAGATAGCGGCCCTTAAGGCATCTAAAGAATTGAAGTGGCCCATGTGGAATCCAGAAATTTTGGCAATTTGTGGACCAAAAATAAAATAGAATGTGGTAAAATTGAGGCAGAAATCCTAGTTACAGACCCTGATCCCCCACCCCAGAAGCAGTACAGGTATCCAAAGGAGGCAGAAGTCAGCCTGAAAGAAACAATTTATGGGCTTTAAAACCAAGAGGTTTTAGTCAAGACCCAATAATGCTGCTCTCTGACTGGTCCTTAAAAGTGATGGCAAGACCTGGGGCTGGTAATTAATTTTCGCCCCTTGATCGGGTGACACCACTGATAGCTCCCACAGTGGCTAAGTATCAGGAGGTAATGACCTCCATTGTGTGTGTGGGGGCCGGTGGGGGGGGGCAGGGGGGCGGGAGCACAGTGGTTCTCAGTTTTGGATTTGGCCAATGCTTTCTTTGCTATCCCTTTACCTTGGGACCACTATTACAAATTTGCTTTACCTTTCAACTGAAGCAGTTGTGTTTTGCCAGGGTCCCTCTGTAATTAAAACCTGGGATGGGATGCCTGAGAAAGACAGTGTGATTTTTTTAATGTAAATAACATCCTGCTCTGTATTTAGACCAAAAAAAATTTTTTTGAAAGTACTGAATAAGGTGTTACAAAAGATTCAGAAAACTAGGTTTAAAGCAGTGGTGGGCAACCTGCGGCCCGCATATGGCCCATTAGGATAATCTGATTGCAGGTGCAAGATATTTTGCTGATGTTGACCGTCCACAGGCACAGCCCCCCGCAGCTCCCAGTGGCCGCGGTTCAGGTTTACGCCCTGTGAAAAAGGAGGTTTTGGCAGTAGTTTGGGTTTTGCGTTACTGGGAATATCTGGTGGGATTGTCCCCTGTTTTACTGAAAACTGCCCACTCCCCAGTGAAATATGTGCTTGCTGGCAAAATTAATAATGGTTATGGCTTCAGCCCCGGCAAGCCCTAAGCAAATTAGAGATGATGAATTTGCTGAGCCCCAAGTGGGTGCTCAAAGCACAATTAAGAGTTAAAAAGCCCCTCCCAAAGGAAAAAGGTGGAGGGGGAAAGGACTTAGGCACAAATGGGTCTAAGTACAGACTAATAAGTTCGTAAAATGTTTAAGTTATGTTTAAATGTATACTTCCCTCTATATAGGGAGGGCAGACGTTTTGTTTTGCTTTGTGTTTTAAACTATTAATTATGTGAATGCTGGAAGATGTTGGAAATGATGCATTCCTGAGTGGTGTTTTGGCTGGCATTTGGATTGCAGCCTCCTCCTCTGATGGTCTGAATTCGGAACTTGGTGTGCCGGCAGCATGGGAAAACTTCCTGTGGATGACAGTGGCGTGCAAAGTAAATGACACAGTAAAAATTAATGTAGATCCTGGTGACCAGAAATGTCTCCAGCAGTGGTGCCAATACCTCTTGGACATGGTCAAATGTCAATAGGACAGAAGTGACCCCACCCACAACTCACCTCCAGAGGCCACAACAAAGCATCTACTTTGGTGGAAAGAAAAAGCAACAGCAATATGGAACTTTGGGACTGCAATTTGGTGACAATTTTAGTTTAAATTTTAATTCTTTTTCCACCTGTAAACCCCTTTGAGTTCATTTATGAATGGACATTCCCAAGTGGACAGCACCAAGAAAAAAGACAATTTATGTTAGGCTGAAACACTCCCTTTTATACCCAAACATTGGGCAGGAAAGTTTGGAGGCAAAACTACAAATAAAAACACCATAAAGGGAATAAAAGGCTCTTTTGCCTTGCATTTAAAAGGCCCGAGGTCCTCAAAAAAATTATAAAAAACCTAAAAAATATTTAAATAATAAAATAATTAAATGCTGCTTCAATAAAATAGTCAAAAATATAAAAATATAAATTTTAAAACCACCTGTAATTAATTGAATTAAAGCATATATATTTCAAACCAATGTAAATAAGCATATACAAATAAAAAGTAAATTAACAGTCACTTATGTAAGTGTACGGTAAAAACAACAAAATAATATCAATAAAAATAATTATAAATAAAATAAATGCAATGGGTCAACATCTAAAAAATTTAGCAGTGCCCCTAAGGGTATTTTTAAATCAGCTAAGCTGCATACAGGATGGGGTGGCACAAGTTTTACAAAAATAAAAGCAATCCCCAAAGAAGAACTATCTCTACCTCTTGCAGGCTGTTGGTGCCCTCCAGGGTAATGTTTCCTTAGCCCTGGCATGCATGCAAATGCAAATTATTAATATAGTAAAAAACATAATTTAAAATAATAGAAGTAAAATACTCCCATTAAAAATTTAAAGCCTACTTAAAAATTTAAATTAAAAAAATCACAAATACCTTGCAGCCACAAAATATATATTTAAAAATAACAAAAAAGCCTGTATTTATTAAAATAAATTTAATTATTATAAAAATGTTATTTAAGCATTCCTATTTAAAAATTATTTGTAAGTTGCTAGGCAAAAGGCACACAAAGTCATAATTACCATCCACCATGCTTCTAATTAAATTAAATAAGTAATTAAAAGGGTTAGCAAAAATTCAGAACAAAATTAATAAAAGACATTCTTAAAATGGTCCCCCACAGCATTGGGGATTTAATTTGACCTTACATTTAATTGTGGTAATTCTAATGTTTCAGGTGGTGTTGGTTGTTGTACTTCTTGTACTGATATGCTGAATTCAGAGGAAGGGTGATTGGTTGCAAAGTCAGCTGTTTTATAGACCATGAGTACTCCCCAAAAATAAGTGCATAGAGTTTGGTCCTTAACAAGGTAAAGTGAGGGGTGAAAACCAGAAAGTGCCAGCGAGAAGATTTTTGCTTAGTCTTGGTCGAAAGCCTTGAGCCTAATGCTAAAAACCTTCAAAAGTAACTCACTAAACTCATTATATACAGTATATGTAAAGGCCTTAATATTAAAAATATATGGCCTTTAAGGAGGGGAATGTTGCCCTGGATTTAAGGGGTGTGCACCTCCAGCCAGAACCTGCACCCCTTCCCGCACCCCTGCCCCAGCCCTGATCCCCCTCCCGCCCTCCAAACCCCTTGGTCCCAGCCCCGAGCACCCTCCTACACCCCAAACTCCTCATCCACAGCCCCACCCCAGAGCCCGCACCCCCAACCAGAGCCCTCACCCCCTCCCACATCCCAACCCCAATTTTGTGAGCATTCATGGCCCACCATACAATTTCTATTCCCAGATGTGGCCCTCATGCCAAAAAGTTTGCCCACCCCTGATCTAGTCTGATATCATGCCTTTCATCATGACCTATACTGTGCCTCCAAGAAAGACATACAAACAATGTAACTAAGACCTGGTCTACATTAGAAAATTAGTTCAGTTTAACTACATGTCAGGGATGTGAAAAATCCACACCCCTGGGTGGCATTGTTAAGGCGACATTAATCCCCATGTAGACAGCTCTAGGTCAACAGAAGAATTCTTCCATCCACCGAGCTTCTCCTTCTTGGGACGATGGATTACTTACACTGATGGAAGAACCCCTCCCATCAGTGTGGGTAGTATCTACACTGAAGTGCTACAGCAAGACAGCTGCAATGGCATTGCTGTAGCTTTTTAAGTGTAGACAAGCCCTAATTTGTGTAGAATCTTATATTTTGTGGGACTATTTTCTCAGCCCAAGAGGGTGATCAACTAACTCCCTTTATTATATAGTTAGAATCTTGCCATCACCTTTCCCAGCTGCATATAGCTAATCATGAAATTATCTAGTCTTCTCAAAACCCAAACACACTATTCGGCTGTGTCTACACTATCACTTTCAGCACTAAAACTTTTGTCATTCAGGGGTGTGAAAAAACACCCCCCTGAGTGACAAAAGTTTTAGTGCTGAAAAGCGCCAGTATAGACAGTGTTTATCGCCGGGAGCCAGGCTCCCGGCGATAACGCTACTACTGCTCATTCGGGTGGGTTTTTTTAATCGCCGGGAGAGCTCTTCCCTGGTGATAAAGCATGTCTACACTGCCCACATCACAGCGCTGCTGCGGCCGCGCTGTAACTTGAGTAGTGTAGACATACCCTTAGTCATGGTGACTTCCTGTGGCACAAATTAGAATGGAGCATCGGATTGCTTTTTTGCTATACTCTCAATACACTTACACACCTTCTTTCAAGTCTCTTCTTCACATCCTCAGGCTAATCCCAGTTTTCTCTCTAGTTTCACTTCATAAACAAACATCACACTGTCCTAATCCATCTTCATCACCCTTTTATGACCTTTCTGAGATGAGGTGACAAGTTGAATTTTGTAAACCAAAGAGCTGCATTCTTTGCATGCCTTAAGCTCCTGTGGACTCCAATGGGATTTTTGGACACACAAGGAATGAGAATTTGGCCCCAGGCAAGGACATAGCTTTAGAGTATCATTTTTCAATCTTTTCTCTTAACACTGCCAATTATTCTATATTATTTTTTTCCCTTCTGCTGTACATAGATCAGATATCCTCACTGGACAATCGTCTGACACTCCTGGGACTTTTTCCTTAAATATCCTATGATTAGGGAGTCAATCAGCATATGAGAAATTTAGAGATGTATTAATGGTATTAATTCTTACATTTATTCAAGTTACATTAATCTACCCTCATGACAGGAGTAGTGGAGCACTTCCATTTTGTTTAGATCCATCTGGAGCTTTTCATAATCATGGGTTTTTGCTTGTCTGAATTTTGTCCCAGATAAATTTCACTCATTCACTGTCACCTTTCCTCTCCAAATTGTGGTTTAAAAAGGTTATTTGCCATTGCGGTTAATCATCATTCCTTTTAACCACAGAGGGCTTATTTAAGGCAAAATAAGGGGTGATCTGCAAAGTTGCTCCATAACAGGCAATGTACTAGTCCAGATACTGAATGAAGTCAGTGGGTTGCGTATTAATAATGCTATAGTAGAAGCAGTCACGCATACCTGTTGTAAGGGAGCCAGCTATATCTACAAAGGTGATGTCAATGACAATTTAAATGTCAAAATTTCTAACTATGTATCTGCGAATCAAAACATGTAAGAAAGGAAAGGAAGAATCATGTCTGCATTTCCCAAAGTGTGGGGTGCATGAAGGACTAGCAGGTGAGAAGTAAAAGAAAGATGTGTAGGCCTTTAATAATATATAGCAGAACTGCAGGGTGGGAAGGGCTCAATCAGATTAATTTCCCTGAAGGAAGCTCAGGATTAAAATTTTAGAAACACTGGTCTGAGGGATTGCCTGCCCAGAGAAATTGGGAATTTGTGTTGTATTCTCATCTAAACCACGGCTGCACCAACAATGTTCCAGGAAATTGGTCCCGATCAGAGTTAAAACCTAATTTAACACAGTTTGTGACAGTGTTGTGTGGATGCAAACCCGGTTCTATGGTTGTTGCAATCAGGGATCTATGGCAGCATGATTTCCCTGACCAATGTGATTGTGGATTTAGTCTGAGAATTGTGTTATAAAGTAAAACCACACTATTGGCATTTACTACCATATCTACAAGAAAAAGCTATAGCATGATTTGGATAGCACAATTCTCTGCTAGATGGCTCCTAGTAACAAGTACCTTTAAATATGATTGAACCTTGCAGGTTTCAGATTATAGTGGGGATAGTTCCTTGGATTTCTAAGCACTCTTTTAGAAGTTACAAGAAGTTTACAAGAAGTTTTAAAATTACATGTCAGTGTAAGGGCCACAAGACTGAAGAGATCCTCATACTTTGTACTTGGAATAAAATTACTGTTTTCCTTAGACTCACAAATTTACTTTGTATTTAAAATTATTGGGTTAAGAGTTACAAGAAGTAGGGAGGCGGGAAATTATTTCTAATCAACTGACCTAGCCTTCCAGCTTTATGAGTTTTAGTATCTTTATGGCAGAGAAGAATGAAGAATTTGGACATTTAACTTTAGGCCAGCAATATATGTAAAGGAAAAAGTACTTGACAGTTTGATACAAATATTAAAATAAACCTATTGTGTAATTAAAATATAAATTATTAGACATCTCTTCCATGAGAAACTCATACTCATATTAATTTTGTTTCTCTTATGGAAAACATCATTGGCCTATAACATACTGAAAATATTGGTGTATTTAATATATAAATATATTGGTCTATAACATACTTTAATATTATTTTTAGCACTTAAATTCCTGAAGTTATACTGCAGGGTAACCAACAAAAATACATGTGTTCAGTAGGTCATCCAAGTATAATCAATACCCCATTAGAAGGAATCTGGCACTTTGGCACTTTGACAGTTACCACTATCTAATTTTATCTGCTTTTTAACTGTAAAGTGTAGTACAAAGAAATGATACAGATGGTTGAATTAACATACATCAGCATTGTATCATAAATACAGTTTCAAAAACAAATACATTCACTAGCAGCCAAGCATAAAACAAGCTTGTTACTAACCTGGAAATATACTAGGTCTTGCAACTCTGTCTGTCTATTCTCTGTGGTTTGGGGAGTAAAGGAGAGTAGGAGCCTCCAGTAAATTAAATAAAGACATTCTTTAGCATCCCAGCCATGAATGCAGTGAAATTCCTTTACAGCTATGCAATATGCTTAAAAGAGCTTCAGCTGTGTAGTGTTCTGCATGTAGTAGCAAATAGCTAGTGGAAAGGGGCTAAACAGAAGTATTTAAGATTCAAAATGTTTTATCTATAAACAACCCTGAGAAAATATAAACTGACATTTGTTTCTTTATCAGGTAATATGGTGATGTAATGACTAAAAAGATGTTCTCTTTATGATCAGGGCTGGCCTTACCATGAGAGGAACTGAGGCAGCCGCCTCAGGTGCCAGACTGTGGGGGGGCACCACTAGGACCCAGAGTGTAGAAAATTGTGTCTGCTGCTGGTACATCTGTATTCTCTCTGCTCTAGATGCACAGAGATGGTGGAGTGCAGTGCTGGAGGAAGGAGGGCACAAGAGACATAACAGACAGGCAGGAGAAAAGGTGAGAGGGAATAACAGAAAACAACAGGTGCTGCAGGGAGAGAGAAGAGGAGGAGGAGCCTCTTATGTACCTCTCTAGCACCCCCAGGAGCCTGGACTGATTAGCACCAGCTTCTCAGGGAGCTTCCTGTTTCCTGCTGCTTCCCTGAACCCACTTGAGGAGAACAGGCAGTCAACTGAAGTAGTAGGAGCCAGTTAGGCCCTTAAGACGCTGATATCTTCCCTCACTCTGCTACCAGCCTGCTTATTTGTCCCCGTCAATTGAGTGTTGAGAGCCACTATAGCTGGCACAGAACAGCAGTCATGAATGAAAGAAGAAAACGCCCCGCTGGGGCAGCATTCAGAAAAAGAAAGAAAGCAAAGGAAGCTTTTCTATCTAAGCAGGAAGGAGCTCTCCTGAGATACATAGACACAAATGTTCACGGTGAGCCTTCCACCCCAGTGTGGATGTGAGTGGTGAGGAGATGCCTGATCTTCCAGTTAGTCAAAGTGCAGGTGACTTGGCAGCTACTGCAGCATCCATATCTCCATCTCAAATGGATGTAACCATGCACATTCCTGAAGAAAAGTGTAGATCAGAGAAGAGTGTGGTGGAGGCACAAGAAACAGCTGCTGCTGAGTTTAGTTCCTTACGTCTAGGTGATCCAGGACTGTGGACCCACTTGAGCAGTAGCCTGAGGGACTTCCTTGTACTGCATGGGCCACAGCAAGTGAAAAACTTCATGTTCCCCAAAGACAATGAAAATAGAAGTTTCCATCCAACACATTACTGGCGTGAAATCCCCAATGGTGCCAAAGTGGAGCGGCCATGGCTTATGTACTCAAAAACCCAGAATGCTGCATACTGTTTTTGTTGCAACCTCTTCCAGTCTAATGTTCCAGCCACACTGGGTTCTACAGGAACCCAGGACTAGAAAAATTTGGCTAGAAATCTGGCATGCCATGAGAAGGCAGCAAATCACCAGAGAGCATTCCATAGGTGGAAAGAGCGTGAGATGAGACAAAGGTTAAAGGTCACCATAGATGATAAGCATCAAGAGAAGATTGCATCAGAGTCTCTTTACTGGCAAAATGTTCTGAAAAGGCTCATTGCCATTGTGAGAGTGCTTGCTACCCAAAACCTAGCACTGTGTGGCACTTCAGATCAGCTGTATGCGCCAAACAATGGAAACTTCCTTAAAATTGTGGAGCTGATGGCTGAGTTTGATGCTGTACTCCAGGAGCATCTAGGAAGAGTCACCACGCAAGAAATGTACACTCACCACTACCTTAGAAAAACAATTCAAAATGAAATCATACAGTTACTGGCAACAAAAGTCAAACAGAAGATTGTGGCAGATCTGAAGTCAGCAAGATATTACTCTGTTATTCTGTACTGCACACCTGACATCAGCCGTACGGAACAAATGACTTTAATGGTGCGTTTTGTAACAACAACAGAACCTAGTGAAAATGTCCCCGCAATGGTGACTGTCAGAGAGCATTTTTTAGAATTTATTGACGTTGATGATACTACAGGAGCTGGTATGACAAATGTGCTTCTTAAAAAGCTGGAAGATACGGGAATTGCGATAGCTGACATGAGAGGTCAGGGCTACGATAATGGTGCCAACATGAGAGGAAAGAACAGAGGAGTGCAGACACTGATCCGAGAGTTAAACCCTCGAGCTTTTTTTGTCCCATGCAGTTCTCATTCATTGAACTTGGTGGTCAGTGATGCAGCATCAGCTTGTAGTGAGGCTGCTGAATTTTTTAATGTAATTCAAAGCATCTATGTATTTTTCTCTGCCTCAACTCATCGACGGCAAATTTTGAAACAACATCTGGAACATCCTCTCTGACACTGAAACCACTGAGTGCCACAGGATGGAAAAGTTGAGTGGAGGCAATAAAGCCTATCAAACACCAAATTGGGAAGATAGATGATGCCATAGTTGCCATTATGGAGGATGATGCTGTGACAGGAACTGTTCGTGGGAGAACAGTGGCAGAGGGAAATGGAATCACCAGAAACATACATAACTTCAAATTTCTGTGTGGCTTAGTGTTGTGGCATGACATACTGCAGCAGATCCCCGGGCCCTTTAAATCACTGAGGAGCCCTGGGGGCTCCTGGCTGCCACCGCTATCCCAGGGCTCTGGGCTCTGGCAGAGCTTTAAAGGGCCTAGGGCTCCGCTGTGGTAGCAGCTGCTGGAGCCCCGAGCCCTTTAAATCCCCACCTGAGCCCCGCTGCCCGAGCCCTGGGGGTAGCGGTGGCCGGGCTCCATCGGGGATTTAAAGGGCCCCGGGGCTCCAGCTGTCGCTACCGCCCTGGCCCTTTAAATGCCTGCCGGAGCCCCACCGCCACTACCACAGGGCTTTGGCAGCAGGGCTCCGGCGGGGATTTAAAGAGCCCTGGGAGGGTAGCAAGGGCTGGAGCTCTGGAGCCCTTTAAATCCTGGCCTGAGCCCTGCTGCCCGAACCCTGGGGTAGCGGCGGCGGGGCTCTGGCGGGGATTTAAAGGGCCCCGGAGCTCCAGCCACTGCTACCCGCCCCCCCGGGCCCTTTAAATCCCCGCCTGAGCCCTGCTGCCCGAGCCCTGGGGTAGTGGCGACGGGGCTGTGGCGGGGATTTAAAGGGCCCCGGGGCAGTAGCAGGAGCTCCGGGGCCCTTTAAATCCCCACCAGAGCCCCGCCGACGCTACCCCAGGGCTCAGGCAGCAGGGCTCAGGCCAGGATTTAAAGGGCCCTGAGGGGGGGCAGTAGCAGCGGCTGGAGCTCCGGGGCCTTTTCAATCCCCACTGCAGCCCCGCCGGTGCTACCCCAGGGCTTTAAATTGCCCTCTCTGAAAGCCGGTCCTGGTACGGCGCACCAGCTCTTACCAGTACGCCGTACTGGGGCGTACCGGCTTACTTTGACCTCTGACTGTTTGAAATAAATGTAAGCAAGAGACATGAAGGTGTTGATCTTGATATATCTGGAGCAATGGAACAACTGGACAAAGCAAAGTCACACCTACAGTCTTACCGATCAGATGAGGGATTTCAAAACGTTCTGAAGAGTGCACAGAAGTTGGCAGAGGAACTTCACACTGAAGCTATTTTCCCACCCATTCAAGAATACAAGAGTCACTGAAGAAGAAATTTTGATTACGAGGCATGGAATAATCCCACAAGAGACCCCAAACAACAATTCAAAGTTGAATTCTTTAACCCGGTGCTAGACTGTGCAATACAGTCAGTTGAAGAACGTTTCATGCAGCTCAAGGAACACAGCAGTATATTTGGGATGTTGTATGATATTCCAAAACTCCTCACTATACCTGAAGAAGGCCTACACCAGCAATGCAGGGCACTAGAGACAGTGATGACATGCACGATATTGATGCAAGTGATTTAGGTGATGAACTGAAAGCCCTTTCAAGATACCTTTCAGCAGGATCAACTCCAAAGGCTGTTCTGGAATACATGTGCACAAATAAGATGACCACCCTCTTTCCAAATGCTTTTGTTGCTCTGCGCATACTTCTAACACTTCCTGTAACCGTTGCCAGTGGAGAACGCAGCTTCTCCAAGCTGAAGTTAAATAAAAACACATCTATGCTCCACAATGACACAGGAGAGGCTGGTCGGCCTTGCAACATTCTCAACAGAGCATGAGCTGGCCCAAACTGTGGACCTTCAGGAAGCAGTTCAGATCTTTGCAACCAAGAAGGCACGGAAAGCACCACTTTGATTATTCAAACAGATAAAAATGCCAGTGTTTACTATGCAGACAAGAAAAGTTACATTTGCTGTTCAGGTATTTGAAAGTTAAATGTTACTTAAAATTTTTGAACAAGGCATTTTAAGTTGTTAGTTCTCCTTTATTGGGGTAGGTAGCAGAGCAGTACCATGAGAGGAGTAAAACAGGAAGAAGGCAGAATTGAGACCTTTCAAAGTTTTGGCCCAAGCTAGGGAGCATGGGGGTGTCATTTGAGCTCCCCGCCTCAGGTGCCAAAATGTTGTGGGCCAGCCCTGCTTATGATAGTATTAAGTTTGTCAAGCAGTCACTTCGTTTATCATTAGGGGAAATGACTTTTGGTAAGGCCAAATTCAGCTTGCCTTTCATAAGCTGTCCCATTGCCTCCTTGTGCATTCACACAGTAGGAGTAGGGATTTCCTATAGCTTATTCCTGTATTTGACACATTTAAAATCTTTGTTTAAAAGAAAGTTTCTAGCTCTTCTAAATTGAGAAAAATAACCTTGAAAATATAAACCAACAGGAGAGAAGAAACACAGATTTTAAACATCATATTCCCTCCTACAGTATTCATATCAGAAGTTTACAGTAACCAAATTCTGCATGAGGCTGTCTTCCGAACATATATATTAAAAATAATTAAAACAGTCTGAACAGTGAAATAAATCCATTAATATAGTCTGGAGAATCAGCAAAATACCAGTAAAATCTTGGAATTTCAGAACTTGCAAACTGAATTTGTTTCATTCACTGTAAATTAGTGTCATTACTTATCTTTCTGACAGTAAGCAGTGGAAGGTCACTCCTCAGATTCAAACAGAACAGTTTAAATAGTTAGTGCCTCAGAATTAAAAAGCAGGCAACATAAACACTGTCTAAAAGAGAGAGTTCAGTCTCTGCTAGTTATATCCACTGCTTCTTGAGGTGCTGGTAAGAGCTTTACGTGGTCCTATGTAGTAATCCAGGAGCAGTGCTGTCATCTTCAAAATGCATTGTCTTCATGTATATGATTTGTTGTGGAAAGGCTATCAAAAGCAAAGCCAACAAATGTATTTCAGCTAAAATTAGCCAGTGTTTCTGTACTTGGAATCCCAAATTCCTATCAGAGTTTTCAATATCGGGCAACCAAAGTGTATAATGAACAAATTTTGAAATTGAAAAAACAGGATGCTTGTTGAGGTGGGCACACAGAGTATGTTGGGTTTCGTGTGTGGGTGCTGGGTGGTGTTGGTGGCCTGTCATATACATTTTGTGTGCACATTTTGTGTGCAGTGAGGCAGGCCTAACTCATCCTCCACAAGAAACAGCTTAGGTGCCTAAGCTGCCTGGCTGCAGGAGAGAGGATCGCAGTTGTGGATCACAAGCAGAGATAGGGGCCTCCCTCCAGCCTGGACTTAGGTTCCAAACTCTGAGAGGGACAGGACTTAGGACATACCCCTCAGGTTAGCATCTCCCACTGGCTAGCTTAGGCATCTTCCCATCTGGTGTGCTGGCTTTTGTGGATCCCATTCTATCTCTCCCCATGCATCATATAGGACACCTAGGTGCCTAATGTGGGCTTTATGGATTGCATTGTTGTTCCTGTGATTTTCTAAGTGCCTGAGAGTTAGCCTTGTGATGCTGAGTAATTCTCTCCATGGATCCGGGCCCTAGAGTCGTTATCAGGTTTAGCGCTATTGCTTCTCACTTTTGTGGTATCACCAATACATCCAGCATACCAGAGTGGGGAACAGGAACTACAGGATCAGCACTTTTAGGCTGATGTGTCCGTGAATAAAACACAAATGTCCCACCATCCTGTCATTTTACAAAGCAGTGATTTTGTAAACAGCTGCAGGCCCCATGAGCCTGCCCAGCAACCATCTTCTACACAATTCCTCTACCCAGGTGTTCCCTGCACACACAGTCCATTTCACAGGGTGTCAGAGAAGGCAAATTCAGGAGTGCTGCTGGGCTTGGCGGGGAAGAGACAGAAGCAGGAAGCCTTTCTTTCTCTGCTTACTCCACTGCCAAAACCCTCCTGTGCACACCTCCCTGACACCCCACTACAAGCATACTCCTAGTATCCTCGGCTTGGTCTGCACTACAGAGTTAGGTCAACTAAGGCAGCTTATGTTGGCCTAATAATGTCAGTGCCTACACTACAGCCTGGTCCCACCGATATAAGTGCTCTACTACACCAACATCTTAACTCCACCTCCACAAGAGAGGCAGGCTTATATCAGTGTAGTTAGGGCGAAGCAGTGTCCATGCAGATACTGTGTTATCTACATTGGCTGTTGGCTGTCATTCTTGTCAATTTCATGGCTCCATTCTGGAGCCCGAAATTTGACAAGAAAGCCCAGGCTGCTGGTGGGCTCCTGCTAGAGTCCGGCTGCCCCCCATTCTGGCCCCTCAGCCTGAGCCTGAGTCGGCTGGTACGGGTCAGCCACAGATGTCTAATTGCTGTGCAGACATACCCAGAGACAGCTGCTTTACCCAGGGCTTCTATTCAGCAGTTCTGAAAAAAATTACTTCTGCTGTGCAGAAGTATCTAGTGGAGATGAGACTGCAGCTATATCTACATCTTACTAATCAGTTAGGAGTATTGCTTTTCCCTCCCTTCTTCATACCTGGCTTTATGCCTGTGAGTGGAGAGCAAGTTAGACCTAGTTTACAATGCAATATGGCGGCAAAAAAACAAAAAAAAACAACCCCAAACCAGTGCAATTTTAGGTGCATACACAAAGGCATCATGTCATGGAGCAGAAAGCATTACAGTCACTATGGTTTGATATCTTAGCTGAAATCCTGACCCTGCTGAAGTCAAAGGTCAAATTTCCTTTGACTTCAACTGGGTCAGGGTTTCACCCCTGGAATATTATATTCTGTTCTAGGCAACCATTACTAAAATTATTTTTGCAAACAAAAACAATTCAGACGAAGGGAACAAAAATGATCAGCGGCCTGGAGGGAAGATATGAGCAAAGATTAAAATAGCAAAGATCAAATATAGCTTGTCTGACTGTTAGTTACAATTATTTGATGGGAAAGGAGAGTAGAGAGTAATTATTCTGCGCAGTTTACAGAGGTAGAGTTAGCAGATTGGGATGAAAGAAAGAAAAATATTAGGAAACACTTTGTGATAGTGATACATATTAGGATGTAAAACTGTCTCTCAAGGGAAGTGGTAGAAAGCCCATCACTTGAAACATTTAAAATAAGATAGGCCAATACACTAAAAGAGACTGTAGGGAGCAATCCTACGCTGGCAGGGTGATGGACTGGATGATCAAATCCGTCTTCCCCCTCTCTAACTTCTGTGGTGATTCTAACTTCTTGCTAGCTCCAGCATTTGTTGAAGTTAGAGTGCAAATTAGAGTGCAAACTGGTCCTTCAAACATTCCTCCTCCAGCTGAGATAAGAGCAGCTACTGCAATGAAGAAGGCTTCCATTGTTATACCACTGCCCAAGGGCAGGTTTGCAGCTGCAACTCAGGCATCTTCTGATAAGGTCAGTTTAAAACTTTGAGGAGTCTTACTACAAATGCCACCACTGAGGGAACAGAGTTGGGCAGAATCTTACTTTTCTCGTCCTCTGGGACAACACCTGCTTCTCCTAATCATCATAATGTGAAAGGCACAGACATGTCTGACTTGAGGGGCATCGCAGAGGAAGCCCCTGACTCCTCTCAGTACTTCCTTATGGAAGAACTGCCTTTTCTGTGCACTAAAATCACTAAAATCCTTCCGATTAAGTATAGTGCCCACCTTTGTTATCACCTCAGGGGAGCTCCTCATTATTATAATAGAAGACAGACCACATAGTAGCAGTCAGCATTCTCATTAACAACATCTGGGCATCCCTTAATATGAAGTTTATCCTTCCCAATAATTCAGCTTAATTCTACAAGCTTCCCACAGAAGAAATTGAACTGTGGTTCCCAGTTCCCAAGGTGTAGCCACAAATATTAAGAGTTTTATGGTAGCACCTAGAAACTCCAATCAACATTAATCCCTGTTGCTCTAGGCAGTATACACATACGTAGTGAGAGAGAGTCCCTGGCCTGAAGAGATTACTGCACAAATGGACAAGAATTGGGAAAAGGATACAAGCAGAAGATTAGGAATTAGAGAAATAGACTAAGAGACTTGCCCAAGGTCACACAAGAAATTTGTGGCAGAGTTGAGTTGAAGCCAGATCTCCTGAGTTCCCGTTCCATTGTCTTAACTACAAGACTGATGTGAAGCAACAGGCTGGAAAGGAATGGGTTAAGAAATGTGTATCAAATGGGTAAGTGGGGTATATAAGGAATAGGAAGGTGGGGCCAGAGGTCAACAGGACTAGGATGTCTCCTGTTTTTCCCCTGAGTGGTAGAGGCAGGGGGAAACGTCTGGGGAACGTAGCCTGCATTTGTCAATTGAGTTGTTTTATTTTGTGTTGTTTGTCCTTTGCTTTTAAACAATAAATCACACTGAGAGGCAAGGCCCATTAAGAACATAAGAACGGCTATACTGGGTCAGACCAAAGGTCCATCTAGTCCAGTATCCAGTCTTCCGAGAACAGCCAATACCAGGTGCCCCAGAAGGAATGAACAGAACAGGCAGTCACCAAGTGATTCATCCCCTGCTGCTCACACCTAGGTTCTGGAAAACAGAGACTAGGGACACCATTCCTGCCCATCTTGGCTAATAGCCACTGATGGACCGATCCTCCATGAACTTATCGAGTTCTTTTTTTAACCCTGTTATAGTCTTGGCTTCACAACATCCTCTGGAAGACTTCCACAGGTTGACTGTGTTGTGTGAAGAAATACTTCCTTTTGTTTGTTTTAAACCTGCTGCCTATTAATTTCATTTGGTGACTCCTAGTTCTTGTGTTATGAAAAGGAGTAAATAACACTTCCTTATTTACTTTCTGTACAGCAGTCATGATTTTATAGACCTCTATCATGTCCCTTAGTTGTCTCTTTTCCAAGCTGAAAAGTCCCAGTCTTATTAATCTCTCCTCATACGGAAGCTGTTACATACCCCTAATCATTTTTGTGCAATATGATATTTTCTGTCTTATTATCTATCCCTTTCTTAATGATTCCCAACATTCTGTTCACTTTTTTGACTGCTGCTGGACATTGAGTGGATGTTTTCAGAGAACTATCCACAATGACTCCAAGATCTCTTTCGTGAGTGGTAACAGTTAATTTAGACCCCCATCATTTTATAAGTATAGTTGGGATGATGTTTTCCAATGTGCATTACTTTGCATTTATCAACATGGAATTTCATCTGCCATTTTGCTGCCCAGTCACCCAGTTTTGTGAGATCCCTTTGTAACTTTTCACAGTCTGCTTTGGACTTAACTATCTTGAGCAGTTTTGTATCATCTGCAAATTTTGCCACCTTACTGTTTACCCCTTATTCCAGATAATGTATGAATATGTTGAATAGTACTGGTTCCAGTACAGACCCATAGGGGACACCACTATTAACGTCCCTCCATTCTGAAAACAGACCATTTATTTCTACCCTTTGTTTCTTATCTTTTAACCAGTTACCAATCCATGAGAGAACTGTCCCTGTTATCCCATGATAGCTTACTTTGCTTAAGAGCCTTTGGCGAGGGGCCTTGTCAAAGGCTTTCTGAAAAGCTAAGTACACTATATCCACTTGGATCATCCTTGTCCACATGCTTGTTGACTCCCTTAAAGAATTCTAGTAGATTGGTGAGTCATGATTTCCCTTTACAAAAACCACATTGACTCTTCCCCAACAAATCATGTTCCATCTACGTGTCTGATAATTCTGTTCTTTACTGTAGTTTTAACCAGTTTGCCTGGTACTGAAGTTAGGCTTACCGACCTGTAATTTCTGAGATCACATCTGGAGCCTTTTAAAAAAAATTGGTGTCACAATAGCTTCTGTACCAAATGACTGGAGGATAGCTGATTTAAATGATAGGTTACAAACTACAGTCAGTGGTTCACCAATTTCACATTTTAGTTACTTCAGAACTCTTGGGTGAATACCATAGGGTCCTGGTGTCTTATTATTGTTTAGTTTATCAATTTGTTCCCAAAACCTCCTCTAATGATATCTCAATCTGGGCCAGTTCATCAGATTTGTCACCTAAAAAGAATGGCTCAGGTTTGGGAATCTCCTCACATCATCAGCCGTGAAGACTGATAGAAAAAATTAATTTAGTTTCTCCACAATGGCCTTATCCTTGAGTGCTCCTTTAGCATCTTGATCGTCCAGTGGCCCCACTGGTTGTTTACCAGCCTTTTTGCTTCTGACATATTTTAAAAAGTTTTTGCTGTTACTTTTTGAGTCTTTGGCTAGCTGTTCTTCAAATTCTTTTTTGGCCTTCCTAATTATATTTTTACACTTCACTTGCCAGAGTTTATGCTGCTTTCTATTTTCCTCAATAGGATTTAACTTCCACTTTTTAAAGCAGGGGTGGGCAAACTTTTTGGCCTGAGGGCCGCATCAGGTTTCTGAAATTGTATGGAGGGCCAGTTAGGGGAGGCTGTGCCTCCCCAAACAGCCAGGCATGGATGGCCCCCGCCCCCTATCTGAACCCCCCCCGCTTCTTGCCCCCTGATGGCCCCCCAGGGACCCCTGCCCCATCCACCCCCTGCTCTCTGTCCCCTGACCGTCCCCAGGACTCCCCACCCCTAACTGCCCCCCCCACCCCATGCAACTCCCCTCTCCTTCCTGACTTCCCCCCTGGGATCCCTACCCCATCCAACCGCCCCTTCTCCTTGACTGCCCCTGGAACCCCTGCCCCTGACTGCCCCCCACCGCCCCATCCAACCCCCCCTCCTTCCTTACTGCCCCCCCAGGACCCCTGCCCCCATTAAACCACACTGTTCCCCACCCTCTGACTGCCCTGACCCCCATCCACACCCCCGGTCCCTGACCACCACCCCGAACTCCCCTGCCCTCTATCCAACCCCCCCCGCCCCCACTCCCTGCCTCCTTACTGCACTGCCTGGAGCACCGGTGGCTGGCGGCGCGGCTGCACCAGGACAGGCAGCCGCGCCACAGAGCACTGAGCGCTGGGTCAGGCCGGGCTCTGCAGCTGCGCTGCCCCAGGAGCTCGCAGCCCCGCCGCCCAGAGCGCTGCGCCAGCAGTGCAGTGAGATGAGTCTGCGTGGGAGGGGGAACAGCAGGGGAGGGCCAGGGGCAAGCCTCCCAGGCCAGGAGCTCAGGGGCCAGGCAGGATGGGCCCGTGGGCCGTAGTTTGCCCAACTCTGTTTTAAAGGATGCCTTTTTGCCTCCCACTGCTTCCTTTACTTTGTTGTTTAGCCACAGTGGCACTTTTTTGGTTCTCTTGCTATGTTTTTTAATTTGGGGTATAAAATTTAAGTTAAGCCCCTATTACGGTGTCTTTAAAAAGTTTCCATGCAGCTTGCAGGGATTTCACTTTTCACACTGTACCTTTTAATTTCTGTTTAACTAACTTCCTCATTTTTGTGTAGTTCCCCTTTCTGAAATTAAATGCTACCATGCTGATTGGGCTGCTATGGTGTTTTCCCCACCACAGGGATGTTAAATCTAATTATATTATGGTCACTATTACCAAGTGGTCCAGCTCTATTCACCTCTTGGACCAGATCCTGTGCTCCACTTAGGAGTAAATCAAGAATTGCCTCTCCTCTTGTGGGTTCAAGGACTAGCTGCTCCAAGAAGCAGTCATTTAAGGTGCCAAGAAACTTTGCCTCTGCATCCCATCCTGAGGTGACATGTACCCAGTCAACATGGGGATAGTTGAATTCCCCCATTATTATTGCGTTTTTTATTTTTATTGCCTCTCTAATTCCCTGAGCAATTCAGAATCACCATCCTGGTCAGGTGGTCGGTAATATATCCCTACTGCTATAATCTTATTATTCAAGCTTGGATTTACTACCCATACAGTTTGGTTCATTTAAGATTTTTACTTCATTTGACTCTACGTTTTCTTTCACATATAGTGCCACTCCCTCACCAGCACGACCTGTTCTGTCCTTCCTATATGTCTTGTACCCTGGTATTACTGTCCCCCATTGATTATCCTCATTCCACCAAGTTTCTGTGATTCCTATAATATCCTCATTTAATATGAGGCACTCTAGTTCACCCATCTTATTATTTAGACTTCTAGCATTTGTATATAAGCACTTAAAGTATTGTCACTTTCCAGCTGTCTGCCATTATGTGATGTAATTGAATAGGACACTTTCATTTGACTGTTTCTCATCAGATCCTATCCATATTTCCATCCTCTCCTCCTTACTAGGACACAGAGAATCTCCATTAATAGATCCTCCCCTAAGGGATGTCTCTGTCTGAACCATGTGCTCCTCCACATTTGTCGGCTTTCCCACAGCCATTGGGTTTCAAAACTGCTCTACAACCCCTTTAATTTTAAGTGCCAGCAATCTGGTTCCATTTTGGTTTAGGTGGAGCCCATCCTTCCTGTATAGGCTTCCGCTTTCCCAAAAGGCTCCTGTAGTCTGTTAAGGGGGGTGGTTCCTCCCCCTCTGGGTCTGTGGGTGGCCAATCCACCCCACTCTGTCTCCGGTGGGTCACCTGACATGGGGAATCAGCGGGACGATGGGCAATGTGAGCTTGGGTTTCTGATCAGGCCCAAACAACAAACACAATTATGGAGACCCAGCCCCTGGTGGGGGCAGGGCAGCAAAGAGTTTCTGGCTGAGGCCTGTACTCAGGCTGAGCAGCAAGCAGTCGGGCCTCCTAGCTCTGGCAGAGGGCCGACAAGCACAGGCTTCTTGCCTAAGAGAGGGGGAGGCTGCCACTCACGGATTGCAGTGGTGGTGGGGGGGATGTAGGCTCACCCAGTCCACTGCATCCCAGACCAGGGCCCTAGCATTTGCAGAGTGGTCTGCCACTGGGTTAGCGGGGATACTGACTGCAACACACTGACTCACTTGCTGTCAGCGTTGCAGCCAGACAGGGGTTGGCTACCTCCGGGCCACTTCCTAACTCCCCCTCCGGGTGTACCTGGCTCTGTAGAGGGTCGTCCTGGTCATCGGGAAAGAAGGCCTCTGTCAGTGATTGCAGCTCCTCCGTGCTCGGGTCTGTAAATGGCCCTGGTGGTCCTGGCCAGTCCTTGGCTCCCTCCGGGTCTGCAGCAGCCTCTCAGCTCGGGAGTTCACAGGAGGTGTCTGGTACCTCCGGCGGTTGCCTCCCAACTGAATTCTCCAGCCTGCCTTTTGTACTTCCAGTCCCACCCACTAACTTCCAGCGGGAGGGCTGAGCGAGGCATGGCTCCACCCACCAGGGTTCAATGAGGGGCTCCTCCCGCTCCGAGTCTGTGGGCGGCCAATCCGCCCCACTACAGACACCAACCCTCAAGTCCAGCTCCCAGTCTTCGGGGCTAGTCTCTTGATTCCCCCCTAAGCGGGAGAAGAAATCAGCATTGGCGTTCTCCTTACCTGCCTGGTGCTTGACAGTAAAGGTGTATTGCTGGAGGTTAAGGTATCAGTGCATCAGCCTGGCGTTAAAGGTTCCTAATGGTGTTTAGCCACTTCAGGGATGCATGGTCGGTGATCAGAACGAAGGGGGCCCCCCAGAAGATAGTATCTGAGCACGTTGATTGCCCACTTGATGGCGAGGGCCTCCTTCTCGATGACCGAGTATTTACACTTGCGGGGAAAAAGCTTGCGGCTAAGGTAGAGGATGGGATGTTCTTTTCCATCCATCTGGTGGGAGAGGACGGCCCCGAGCCCCGGCTCCAAGGCATTTGTTTGAACCAAAAACTCCCAGTTGAAGTTGGGGCTGAATAAGATGGGTTCCTGACATAGACTTCCCTTAAGATCCTGGAAGGCGTCTTTGCACTCAATCGACCAGTGTACCCAGCGGGGGCTTTCCTTAGTGAGGAGGGCCGTGAGGGGGGCTGCGATCGATGCAAATTGGGGCACAAAGCACCAGTAGTATCCAGTTAGGCTTAAGAACTGTTGTACCTGGCGCTTTATTGTTGGGGCTGGGTACTCTTGCAGCGCCTGGACCGTTCCTATGAGGGGGCGGATGAGGCCCCGGCCAAGGGTATATCCCAGGTACATAGTCTTCTGCCAGTAGATTCAACATTTTGGGGGTTTGGCCGTGAGCGTTTGGAGGACGCCGGCCACCTGATTTAAATGCTCATCCTACTGACGACTGTAGACCACGACATCATCCAAGTAGGCCACGGCATACTCTGTGTGGGGATCCAGGAGGCAGTCCATCAGGCGCTGGAAGGTTGCCAGGGCTCCATGGAGGCCGAAGGGCATCCGGGTCAAGTGATAGAACCCACTCAGCGTAGCAAACATGGTCTTCTCTTTGGAGTTTGGGTCCAAGTGGATCTGCCAGTAGCCCTTCATGAGGTCAAGGGTCGTGATGTATCTGGCGGTCCCCAGATGATCAAAGAGTTCATTGATCCTGGGCATTGGGTATGCATCAAACTTTGATATCGCATTCACCTTCAGAAATCTATGCAGAATCAGAGGGTCCCATCAGGCTTCGGAACCAACACGATGGGACTGCACCACTCGCTCTGTGATCGTTCCACGACTCGAAGCTCCATCATCGTTTGGACTTCCCTTTCAACAATTTCCCGTGTCTGTCGCAGGAGCGGGCGAGTGGTTTCCCGAACCACCTCCCTGGGATTCATCTTAATGGTGTGCTGGACAATGCTAGTCTGGCCTGGGTGGGTGGTAAAAGTTGTATGAAAAGCATCCAGCAGGCACCGAGCCTTTTTCTGTTGTCCCAGGGAGAGGGTGTCCCCCAGTTGAGGCTCCTCGGTCTTGGCCATATCAAGGACCTGGGAACGTAAGTCCGGCTTGGGAGGGTGAGGGGTAACTAGCAGTCCACCCCGTGCATACCAAGGCTTCAGAAGGTTTACGTGATAAATCTGCTTCTTTCTTCTTCAGTCTGGTTGGTGGTCTTCATAAGTGACCAGCCCCACTCACCAGACCACGTCATAAGGGCCCTGCCATCGGGCAAGCAGTTTTAACTCCTCAGAGGGGAGAAGGAGGAGTACTCAGTCACCAGGATTGAAAGTTCAGTCTCAGGCCCCTTGGTTTTAAACACTGCCCTGGGTCCCTTGTGCCTCCTGGGGATTCTCCTGTACAAGGGCCCCTGCCCGAGTGAGTCAGTCCTGCAATTGCAGCACATATTGGAGAAGTCCATGTGAAGCTGAATCGGTGTGCTTCCAGGTGTCTCTCATCAGATCCAGTATCCCGCAGGGTTGTTGGCTGTACAGGAGTTTGAAGGGGGAGAACTTGGATGACTGGGGTACTTTGCGGATGGCTAGCAGCAACGGCAGGAGCAATTGGTCCTACTGCTGCAATTCTTGTGGAGGGAACTTCCTCAACATACCCTTCAAAGTCCTGTTGAAGTGCTCGATGAGCCCATCTGTCTGCGGATAATACACTGATGTCTGCAGCTTCTTAATGCCCAACAGGGTACACACTTAACAGAGCTCCCCAGTTTGGGAACCAATGCTCTAAGGGAACACCTACCACAGGCAAGGGGACCAAGGTCACTTTCGGCACCCCTGGGCCAGTGGCCAACTGGCATTCAGGCATGAGCAGCAGTAGTCTCTTATCTCCTGATGGTCTCCTGGCCAGTAGAAATGGGATAGGACTCAGGCCAGGGTCTTTTCTTGCCCCAAATGGCCGGCCACAGAGATGTCGTGTGTGAGCTTCAAAACGCCTTTCTGATGACACTGGGGAACGACCAGCTGGGTCCGAACCGCCTGTGTTTGTGGGTCCCGCTCCACCCAATAGAGGCAATCTGCTATGAGTTCAAATTGGGGCCATCGCACTGCTCTTTGGGTGTCCGTCATGGCCCCGTTAATGCTGGCCACCTGGTCATAGGCATCACTGAGTGTAGGGTCATTCTGCTGGTCTTGAGCGAAGTTGCGTAGGGGGGTTATCGAGGGGCCTTCCCCTGGGGGATCTGGAGGCAGAGTCGGGATCCGGACTCATCGGGGTCCTCTCCTTCCAGCCTCCCCTTCGCATTTTCAAGGGTGTCCCCCATCTTCGGCCTTGGTGTCCCCATCTCCAATGGAGTCTCCCTCTAGGTCTGGCTGGGTAGGAGGTACCCCAATGCTGTCCTCCTGCAGCAGGTCATTAAAGCCCAGCCAGTCTCAGGAGAGGATGACAGATAGGCGAGAGTGGGAGCCAACCCCACTGTCATTTCCTCTGTCACACCATTTATCGTCAGGAGTTCCCTGATGCGGGGTATGCTCGCATATCCACATGGATACACTGGAGTCTACTCTCCCCCTCCATCACTCTAGGGTTGGCGACAACTCCCTGACGGATGAAGGTCTGCCCACACTCTGAGTCCAGGAGGGCCACGACTCGTCTCAGCCCCACCACCATGGGCATCATCAGCTTCGGGGTGGACTACTTGTAGGCACAGGACTCTCTGGTACAGACCTGGCTGAAGCTGCAGTCCATCTCAGGACATTCCCGTTGTAAATGCCCAAAATGGCTTCAGGAGAAGCAGGGTCCCACTTCTGGACGTCCTACCCACGGTGGCGTCTCTGGGGGAGAGCTTCAGTGAGAGTCCCAGACCACTTTGCTGGGTTGCTCTGGGTGTCCGCGATACACGGGTCCAGATTGCCGAGGGATGTCCTGGGGCCGGCCGTCGGGGCTGCGGACCCTCAGTTGGCATTCAGTCTTGGGTTCGGGTCTCCAGATCGGTGCGGGGCCCATCAGCCCGGGTTTCTGGACTGATGGGGGTCTCTGTGGCCAAGAAGTCTTCCATCAAGGTGACTGCTGCACTCTAGGTCGTTGAGTGGTGGTGGGATACCCAAGCCCTACCGCGGAGTTGGAGCACCTGGATGAACTGCTCTAGGGCTCGCCGAGCGTCACTCTGGGAGAAGCCATTGCCAGCAAAGGTTTTTAATTGCCTGGGCTACGATGTGGTGCCGGCCACCCAGCGGGTAGGTCATCGTCCAGAACCACCAATGGAAGGTCTCTGGCGTGATGTGGAGGGCATCTAAGATGGCCTACTTCACTTGCCCATAGTCTCCTCCAGAGGAAGCCCCCAGTAGGCGGTCTGCGCCATCCCAGTCAAGTAGGGGGCCAGGAGATTGGCCCACTGTTCCTGGAGCCACCCTGCCACTACGGCGATCCACTCAAAGGTGACAGGGAAGGCTTCTGGGTCATCCTCGGGTCCCGTCTTGGAGAGCCTTAAGGGCACTGAGGGAGTGGGCGGATTCCCTGGGGCCGGACTAGGTCTGGGCAGCAGGGTTGAGAGCTACTGGAGGCGCTGTTGCTTTTGGTGCTGGGCTCCCAACTCCAAGAGTATTAACTGCTGCTGCTGTGCCCCCAGCAGCTGAACTGCTGCTGGCTCTCAGCTCTCAGCCAGATATTTGATGAGCTTCTTAAGCTCCATTTTTCTCTCTCTTTTTTTTTTTTTAGGGTTCCCAACGGCGGACTGCTGCGGTGGGGCCCCTTACTGCAGGGGTCGGGCCGATGCCCACATTCTCTCCCAAGGGTAGTCCATTGGAGGGAGTGGCTCTTCTCCCACCGGGTCCGGGTCTAATCCACCCCACTACATGTCCAAGGGTCGCCTGACGTGGGGAATCAGCGGGGCGATGGGTGACGTGAGTTCGGGTCTGTAATCAGGGGCAAACAACAAACACAGTTACGGAGCCCTAGCCCCTGGTGGGGGCAGGGCAGCAAAGAGTTTCTGGCTGAAGCCTGCATTCAGGCTGAGGAGCAAGCAGTCGGGCCTCTTAGCTCTGGCGGAGGGCCGAAAAGTGCAGGCTTCTTGCCTCAGAGAGGGGGAGACTGCCACCCACGGATTGTGGTGGCGGGGGGGGGATGCAGGCCCACCCACTCCACTGCATCCCGGACCAGGGCCCTAGCAACAGCAGAGCAGGATCCTGACTGCAGCACGCTGATTCACTCGCTGTCAGCGTTGTAGTCAGAGTGGTCGGCTACACCTGGGCCACTTCCTAACTCCCCCTCAGGGTGTACCTGGCTCTGTAGAGGGTCGTCCTGGTCATCGGAAAAGAAGGCCTCTGTCAGCGCTTGCAGCTCTTCCGTGCTCGGGTCTGTAAATGGCCCTGGCCAGTCCTTGGCTCCCTCAGGGTCTGCAGCAGCCTCTCAGCTCGGGAGCTCACAGGAGGCATCTGGCTCCTCTGGCGGCTGCCTCCCAACTGAATTCTCTGGCCCGCCTTTTGTACTTCCTGTCCCACCCACTAACTTCTGGCGGGAGGGCTGAGCGAGGTGTGGCTCCACCCACCATGGTTCAATAAGGGGCTCCTCCTCCTCCGGGTCTGTGGGCGGCCAATCCGCCCCTCTACAGTTACCCAGTTCCTAATCAATCTAAACCCCTCCTCCCTACACCATCGTCTCTTCTAGGTATTGAGACCCTGAAGTTTTGCCTGTCTACCTGGCCCTGTGCGTGGAACTGGGCGCATTTCAGAAAATGCTACCATGGAGGTCCTGGACTTCAATCTCTTACTTAGCAGCCTAAATTTGGCCTCAAGGACATCTTTCCTATCCTTTCCTATGTCATTGGTACCTACATGTACCACAAACTCTGTTTCCTCTCCAGCACTACACATAAGTCTATCTAGATGCCTTGAGAGATCCACAACCTTTGCATCTGGCAGGCAAATCACCATGCGGTTCTCCCAGTCATCGCAAACCTAGCTATCTAAGTTTTTAATGATCGAATCGCCCATTACTAATACCAGTCTCTTCCTAATAACTGGAGTTCCCTCCCACAGAGAGGTATCCTCAGTGCAAGAGGATACTACAATATCATCTGGAAGGAGGGTCCCAACTATGGGATCATTTCCCTCTGCTGCAGTTGATGCTCTACTTCCCTGTGACTTTCATCCTCCTCCCCTGAGGCTGTCAGACCAGGGGTGGTACCGTTCTACTTTTTCCCAGTACATTAAGGTACTTGGTTTGGCATTTGCCTCCCTTCCATGGCTAGGGAAACAACCCAACAGTTTACCACATTTTTCACAATAGTCTCCTGCTCTAGCAAAATTGCCTTTCCACAGAAGGAAACGCTATGCCTATGGTGCCTTTAGAAAATAAAGTAGATGGGGCCCTTAGAAAACCTTGTGAGTTTGCTGTTGCTCAAATTGTAATTTCAATCCACTCCCTATTTATATGGTTACACAGCGTTGGGGTAGGGAATTGCTAGCACCTTCCAAGAGACCCACATCTATGTAACCCATGGAATCTCTATCCTCTGTGATTTTCTTGCTTCCTTTATTCATGAGGCAGTTTATGTTCCCTGCTTTACTATAGCTATTTTCATTGTAACCACTAACCTCTATAGATTACATTCCTGGACTAGAAGGCAACTTTCCACAAAATGTAAATATATAGCTGTGATACTCTGTACCTCAAAGTGGCACCCTGGAACCCCCATATTCACCACTGCAATATGATTATATGTTTTGTACAAAGTATGCCTTGTGAGGTGTCATTTTAAAAGTCTTGATCTGTTGAAAATTAATATCCTGTTGGATTGTATGTGCTATCATTGTATGTGAAGTTACAAAGTTTTGCTATAAATGTTATTGAAATATGTTGTGAGATGCCCACAGCCAGACTTTCAGTAAGGACAAAGGCGCACCCATCACTGGCCAGATGGGCATTGATGACCCATTAAAAAAAAACAATCCACTATCCCAGAGGCTCCTTAGAGAAAGCATGTACAGAATGGAGACTGCTTGATCAATGGGGACTGACTGGTCCCCCATGTCACAGCAAAGATCTTTCTAGCAGCTGGAAGAAGGTATAAAAAGAGAGACAGTGACATCATCACTTGTCCTCTCTCTCTCCCCCTCCCCTCCCATTTCAACACCTAAAAAATCATCTGGAAGACAAAGACTTTGAACTGGAGAAGATTGGTCCTAGGCTCGAAGTAGGTCCAGTCTGTGTTTTGAGGAACTGTAAGCTGCTTGTACCATCTGTTAGGGTGAGACTGATCCAAATCTTGCTTAGTCTGTTTAAGTTAAAAATAAATTTGCAGTCTAAATTCTATTCCTTAGGTAACTAACTCTGATCTCTACACCTGCTATTAATAATCACTTAAAATCTATCTTCCTACAATTAATACATCTGTTCTATATTTTACCTAAAACAGAGCATTTTTGGTTAAAGTGCTTGGGAAATCTCAGCTCAGATTACAAAGGCTGGTGTATGTCCATTCCAGTTGGTGAACTATTTAATGAACTTGCACTGCCCAAGGGAGCCTTGAGCAGTTTATGCCGGTACAGTTTAGGCGTGTAAGGCTGGGAGCTGGGGGGAATTGGCTGAAGCCTATTGATGGTTCATGAATGGCTGGGAGATTATTCATGTAACTCAGTTGGGTGTATCCCTTCCTGTGGATGGCTATGTAAGTGCAGTGCCTGTCAGAGGCTTGTAGCTTGACATTAGCTCACAGTGTGAGGGACAGCCCAGCTTGGTGGGCTCAGTGATCCCACCATCCAGGTAGGACACCACACATCAAAATAGCATTTTTGTACTCTGGAGGGAATCCTTCACAAGGCTTATAAGGATTTTGCAATATTATATTAGTATTAGTATTATACTGGCCAGCAGGGAGAAACCTGAATCTGCTTCAGCTTCTCAAACCTATCACAGATATGAATCTAATTTTCATTATTCCTCTTTTGATCAGAGACTACTCTGAGGTTTAAGGTTCAGCACCACTACATTGTCAGAGAGAAAGATTGCACCTGCTGAGTCTCCTACTACTTGGTGCTGACACTATCTACTTGACTCGCTTCTGGACCAGAATTTAACAATTTGTCTTCTCTAGAGACCAGCTTTGAACAAATCCATTCCCGTTTCCTCTCCTGTTGGTTTGTAGAGATTCTTCTGTGGAAAGGCCCCCTGTTAGAACCCTGCTACTGAAGGATGGAAAATTGTCCTTTTCTCTGGAGAAGATTCCCCAGCAGCATTAGCACTCAGGGCTGTGAGGTAGATAACTGTTAGAATTCAGGACTCCTTGGCAAGTCCTGCAAGGTACTGAGCACCCCCTGTGAACTAGGAGTAATCAGCACAGTGTAAGCTTAGTCAGGATAGACAATTCAGCAGGGGTTCCCACATCCACAGAGTTCATCTTTGGAACAAGTTGAGAAAAGAATCTCCTTCTCAGGACCCATTGTCCCCCAGGAAAATCCAATGACCTGGAAATGGTCTGAGAAACAGTGTGGTACTAGTGGAATTGGACCTCCTTTCCTTGGTGTTCCAGGCCTGGGGTGAAATCTTGGTCCCACTGAAGTCAGTGGCAAGATTTTCATTGACTTCAGTGGGGCAAGGATTTCACCCTGGTGTCTTAACCAGGAGAGGGAAGTCTCTCCTTAAACCTGTTGATTCCCTTTTTGAATGTCATCCTGCCCTAATTTTGCAGCCACTTCTTTGGGTGTACTAGGAGGAAGAGAGGGGCCAATTCTGATGGATAAGTTTAGTCAAATGGTGGGATTTTTTTCATAAATGTAATACCAAAACATTTTAAAATCATTTTTAAAAATAAAATGAAAAACAAAAACTTCACAGAAAATTTTGAAAATGAAGTATTGGAAACTAACAGAACAAAGATTTCAAATATTCAGGATTTTCACCAGTTTATTTTGATGTTTTCCCAACCCCTCTAGAAATAATTAACCACAAATCAAACACTGCAACACTTCAGACAGTTGTCTTTTCCGATTCCAGTCCTCACTTCTTCCCTCTTTTTTGTGATCATCTTTGCTTTTCTCCTCCCATTGCTATCTCTCAAATCTGTTCTTCCAGCCCTCTTCTCTCCTTGTTTGCTGTGCCTCTGAGTCAGACTCCCTCTTTTTGCTCACATCATGGTCTCTTTCTCTTCTCTCATACCAGCCCCCTTCCTTTTCTACTTTTCCTTACTTACATACAGGCTCCTTTTGCATTCTGTACAGTGTGGATGGAGAGGCAGTATGGCCCAGATCTTCAAAGGTATTTAGGCACCTAAACTTGATGGGAGTTAGGCACCTGAAAACCTTTGAGGATCTGGACCCATATCCTTAGGTTTTCCTCCAGCAGCACCCACTCCTGCCCCCTCTGTGCAGAAGCAAGAAGAGAGGTCCCAGAGAAAACTGATTGAAATGTCCAATAACTGTTTTGTTGGCAATTCAATTTTTGATGAAAATCCACACAAAAATAAGCAGATAATTACCCTATGATTCCATAGCCTTTAACATGTGCTTCCATGGTGAACACTTGCTATAAAACTAAGAGTTGTGTGAGCCCTGTGAAATGAAGTGAAGCCATAATATTTCTATGGAAACATATTTCATGAAGTCATATAAATACATAACTATAGTTTAACTTTGCAGCAATGAGAAAATGGTATCTTAGTGAACTACTTTTATTTCTTAGAGGTTCTGAAAGTTCTCCATCAAAATATTACCAGTACAAATTCCATGCTTTATAGAATATAAAACCCTTATTCCCAGTTATGCCAACATTCTTCACTCCATTTGTTCTTCTCTTTCCTCCCTAAGAAGTAAAGCTTTCCAACATATATCTATAACACCAAAGCATATAGATGCTAATTGTTCGGGAATCTATGTCCCTTAGCATACATCCTGTGTTTATTTCAGAATTATTAGGATTTTCCATCAGAAAAATTGTATGCTGAAGTCTACATGACTGTATTTATGCAGTGAATGATTCATACAGAAGCATCATCAGAAATGAGAGTACAGATGACTAATCCCAAGAACTCCATCTTCACTAGAGAATTTTGGCATTTAAGGCAGATCCAAAGTCAATAGAAGGACTTCTACTGACTCTTATGGATTGTGGATCAGACCCTTACAGCATTTGTTCAAGCACTTGGAATGTTTGCAAATTGTTTCACCCAAATATTCAATCTTCGATGTCAAAATATTTATCCTGTTGATTTCAGTATGATTAGGTGTAGTTAGGCACTTACCCATGTCGGTAAGGTTGGTAGAATCAGGTCTTGTATAAGCAAATTATCACAGAACAATTTACTACTGTGTTATTCCTGTTATGTTTGTGCCTCATCCTGACAGATAACTTCAGAGACTTGTGAGTGCTCAGCACATTTAAGGGTCAGATCCTAGCAGTCATAGTGCACTGCAACAAAAGCACACAACAAATGCAAGTCTTGCAGCTTGTGGGGGCCACAGTTAAAAAGTTCAGGTTTGGTCAAGGACCATAACTTTGACCAGTCTTTGTCTATGAAATGATGTTAATTTCAAAGTGATTAGATTTTTGCTGTTACATCTAATGTAGGGCGCTGGTGGATTTCACTTGTCAAATATTGGTATACATTGATTTCATAAGAGCTGCTTGTTATGTGTTTATTTTTAAAACTTTAGCACCCTCTTACATATATTGTAATGTTCTCCCCACTTTTCTATATAATCTGAGATCTTGCCACCTGAGCCTTGTAAATTTCCACTCTCTTATCTAACCCCTAGAGGCATTTTAGCAACTATTATGGTTGATTCCAGACATTCCTGCTGTAATTTGTCAAATTACAGGAACTCTAATTGGTCTTAATGATAGGTTTGTCATCAGAAGTTGACTTGACCAACAAAAGTTGCACACCCATACATATTTTTTTTGAAGATTTCCTTTACACAGGAACACACCCACATTCCTAGCTCTGTCCACTTTCCCTTCATTTTTGCAAGGTGCTGAACTAGTTGTAATGTGCTGTACATGCAGATGAGCACCCTTTACAAATATATCAATATGCATCAAGTGGGATGTAGTATGGTGGGTCTGTCCACTGACTTGGGGACTAGACAGTCACACCCAACTCTGTTTTAGCCTTCTGCTCAAGTTCTTTTATTTTTCTGCCACATAAACACAAGAAATATAGAAAAGTAACAAAAGCGATAGTCCTGATCTGAACGAGTACTGCAGGGTCCTCTACCCCCTAGTAGCTCAAAGTTCACAGCCTTCCCTTAGCCTCAAGGGGAACCACAGTGTTAGCCAGCCAGCCAGCCAGCCAGCTCCCCCCCAAGGAAACTGTTTCTTTCTCCTAGCCTTTCTTTTCTTTTAGGCAGCTAGGTCTTCACTTATATCTTTTGGCTGGGAATCGGAGCCAATCGTTAGCTGCTGCTTAGCTGGATCAACTGATTATCAACAGCTGCCTATTGGACTGCTCCTTAGGCCACGACTTGCAGCTCCCTAGCTCCCCAGGCATTGAAAAGGACAGAACACGCTGCTACATGGGGGGAGGGTTATTTTTTTCATGCCTGGCTGTTTAGTGTTGTCATATGTTACAGGACTGTGTTTATTTTTATATGTATTGAATCATTTACCCAGTGTGTTCAGACAGGCACCTCTTGTTATTTAAAAACTCTAAATAAGTAAATAAATGAAATTCCTTATTCAACCTCTTCAAGGCAGATTTGGGTGCACATCTTTTAATATCTAGCCTTGTGAGTTTATAGCAAAAGTAGAAATTAGTTAGTTTGAATATCAAATAGGCAGTATCAGCTATTGGACCAATTTGAATGTTTTAGGAGTCACAGTCATTAGGATAAAAAGTAGGGATGTGTAACAACACTATCTTGAAGATAAAAGAAAAGGAGTACTTGTGGCACCTTAGAGACTAACCAATTTATTTGAGCATGAGCTTTCGTGAGCTACAGCTCACTTCATCGGATGCATACTGTGGAAAGTGTAGAAGATCTTATTATATACACACAAAGCATGAAAAAATACCTCCTCCCACCCCACTCTCCTGCTGGTAATAGCTTATCTAAAGTGATCACTCTCCTTACAATGTGTATGATAACCAAGTTGGGCCATTTCCAGCACAAATCCAGGTTTTCTCACCCCCCTCCCCACACACACAAACTCACTCTCCTGCTGGTAATAGCTTATCTAAAGTGATCACTCTCCTTACAATGTGTATGATAATCAAGGTGGGCCATTTCCAACACAAATCCAGGTTTTCTCACCCCTCCCTTCCCCCCCCCCCGGGGTGAAAAAAGACGGGGGGGGGGGTGAGAAAACCTGGATTTATGTTGGAAATGGCCCACCTTGATTATCATACACATTGTAAGGAGAGTGGTCACTTTAGATAAGCTATTACCAGCAGGAGAGTGAGTTTGTGTGTGTGGGGAGGGGGGTGAGAAAACCTGGATTTGTGCTGGAAATGGCCCAACTTGGTTATCATACACATTGTAAGGAGAGTGATCACTTTAGATAAGCTATTACCAGCAGGAGAGTGGGGTGGGAGGAGGTATTTTTTCATGCTTTGTGTGTATATAATAAGATCTTCTACACTTTCCACAGTATGCATCCGATGAAGTGAGCTGTAGCTCACGAAAGCTTATGCTCAAATAAATTGGTTAGTCTCTAAGGTGCCACAAGTACTCCTTTTCTTTTTGCGAATACAGACTAACACGGCTGTTACTCTGAAACCTATCTTGAAGATAGTACAGTAAATATTTCACCATATTTGGTACAGTAAATGGTTTATGCCATCTACTGGTCCAGTTAGGATGTGCATTTTCAGCCTAAAGAAAAACTGAGAATGAATTTTATTGTAGTGCATTCTGTAGTGCAAAATAGTAATCCAACCTGCTCACCACAACCAGCTAATAAGGTTTAACACCATTAAACATATCTACAATAGGTGTTTCAGTATGTGATATTTAAAATGTGTTAATTAAAATGTCAGCTAACTTTCTTTTGTTTAAAACACCTTTCCCCCTAGTCTAGAATAGGCTTGCCATCTGTCCACGTTTTCTGAGGATTAGTCTGTGACGGTATCCCCCATAAGGCTTTATGGAAATATGCTTATGAATAAATATGACATAACTGGAATATGTTCTATACTACATATGCCATGTAACATATCTATGTAAAGGTTATGATCTACTGAATCTATTAATCCTATTTGTATGCATGTATCATTTTTGTATTTGAAGTTACGAATATTGGCTGTGTACTGGTTTGATTTCTAAATAACCTTAATAGAACATTTGGTCAGTTCCTGGAGAAAGGAATTTGCAAAGTTAAGTGCCTAATCAAGAATCACTTAAGGAACAATGCATCTTGGAATGCTCCAATCCACATAAGAAGTCTTCCTGGAGACATTCAAGATACCAGGTGGGCAATGCCTTCTGCCTGTAAAAACCGTGAGTCATGCATGGACATGTGACTTGCCCAGATGACTCCTGAACTCCATCTTGGAGCTGGACTTTGCATAGGAAAGAAGAGGGGGTCTCCACCCACAAGAGAAAATCTATTTAAGCTCGTGGGAGACCCCTCCATTTTGTCGTGAGCTGGCTAAGGAGATAGCCTCTCCACCCTCAAGGATACCTGAAAGAAACTGGAACAAAAGACAGTAACTACAGGGGATGAGAGTGATTGCTGGACCCGGACTAGAAGGAGATTAGTCTGTAAAAGGAAGCTTACTGGAAATGGTGAGGTGTTGCCTGTATTCAGTTTTATTAGACATAGACTTACGGGTTTTATTTTATTTTGCTTGGTAATTCACTTTGTTCTGTCTGTTATTACTTGGAACCACTTAAATCCTACTTTCTGTATTTAATAAAAATCACTTTTTACTTATTAATTAACCCAGAGTATGCATTAATACTTGGGGGGGGGGCAAACAGTTGTGCTTATCTCTCTATCAGTGTTATAGAGAGTGAACAATTTATGAGTTTACCCTATATAAGCTTTATACAGGGTAAAGACCCCATTGGGAGTTGGGCATCTGAGTGTTAAAGACAGGCAAACTTCTGTAAGCTGCTTTCAGTTAAGCCTACAGCTGTTAGGGGACGTGGTTCAGACCTGGGTCTGGGGTTGCAACAGGCTAGCGGGTCTGGCTCAAACCAGGGAGGGCACTGATGTTCTAAGCTGACTGGGCAGGAAAGCAGGAGCAGAAGTAGTCTTGGCACATCAGGTGGCAGCTCCCAGGGGGTGTTTGTGATCCAACCCGTCACACAATCCTTTTCTGAGATAGCTCTCCCAGGAAATCTGTAAGGGTGCACTACCAGCTGGCTAGTTTTATGGGCTTAGCATCATCCCAGGTATCCTGGATTTTTGCACCTGAGAGGTGGCAACCTTAGTCTAGACAGGCACTAGAAACATTTCTCCTGGTGAGTTTGATCCCATTTACACAGATTTCTTAACTGAACTTAACAGCCACAGCTGAACATGGTTTCATCTGTGGCCAAACTGGGTTCTAATACGGTTTGGCTGGCCACTGTGGGTGCAGTCAAATTATGTTACAATGTCTTAGAAATACAAAAGATCCCATATCACCTCAAGTTATAATAGGGTAAAGTACATTCCCCTTCCCCCATAGTGGTTTGATGTTTACATAAATGTTAAAGGTGCAATAAAAGAGATGCTGGTAGAGGATGAACTGCAGCTTGATTAACTCCAGTTTTATGTAACTCCCATTTATCTGAAATGCTTTGGTATCCCACAACCTAATAGTAGGCTATTGTATTTTTCCCTGTTTTTATGAAACACTGACTCATCAAAAGTCTTGGATGTCCACTCAGACTTTTGTGAAATTGAGATTTATTTGCATTTTGAAATTATACCAGGCATTAATTTGGCATTAAAGATTCAGTATTCAGGTATTTGCTCTGAATATCAGTACTACTGCTTCAGTATACAATACAGTTTTAGTATTTGTTCTTAATATTATTGTTACCAGACTCATAAGGTCTTTCAGCCTTTTGCATTTTCATAGTTTTTTATTTCCACATGTGGCAAACACATAACCAGTTGATTCACAAACTGTAATTTCACTGCCTGAAAAATTGTTACATATGTGGGAACAGCAACCTTGAAGTAGCATTACTGGAGCAGATGCCCACTACCTAGTACAGCATGGGGATGAGGATTCTGTACATCAACACCACGTGCAGCTGGTTAAATGCTCAGTCTGGTTACTTTGGCTGTGGGGGTTCTGCAAGGACCTAATCCTAGATGAAGAGGCAGTGTGGTCTAGTAGAAAGAGAACAGGACTCAGGAGATGGGGGTTCTATTACTAGCTCTGGCACTAGGTTTCTGGGTGACATTGAGCAAGTCACTTCATCAGTCTGTGCCTCAGTTTCCCAATCTGTAAAAAATAGTGATAATGGAACTGACCTCCTTTGTAAAGTACTTAGATCTACCGATGAAAAGGGCTATATAAAAGAGTTATTAGGTGGATATTTTGTGCATATCTACATTTGAGGCCCAGTGAGATGCCATGTGGAGTGCCTCCTGCAAGGTGTGAATATCCTCAAATTCCTTAGGTTTTGGCTGTTAATTTGGATTATGTTTGGCCTACTGAGGCTTCCTAGTAACATCTATGGTATCAGAAGTTTACCATCCCTCGCAGAGGGTGGTACATATAATTTGTGTATTTTTTGAGAGTTCTCGAACTCTCCATTTACTATGACATCAGGTCAAAAATTAGTAGAGTGAATATATGGGGTACTGGGTTGTATTTTGAAGGCAAAATCCTAGACCTATTGAAAATCAATGGTAAAACTCCCCTTAACTCCAGTGAGGTAAGATTTCATGCTGAGTCCCAAAAGGGATTCAATATACTGATGGCAAAAATCACCATTAAAATACTCAGCTTTTCAACTTTCTTTCTCCTGCAATAGCAGGAGATACACAAGATGTCCTTATTTGCTGTTCCATGATTGATTTCTATAATTATGTGTAAATAAATTACAGTAAGTGCACAGAATGCAATTGCATGAACAAATAGCTAATTATGGTCAGATTATAGTAATTATAATCATAGCAATTGCTCATGCAAATTAAGTGCATAATTGCACATCTAACTTGTTTTAAAATACCAGGCTACAATTCTCCATCTCAATAGCATTTCTTTCTGTGCCTATTATTTCCCAGTGAGTTTTCTTTATGTTTTATTTTACTTTGTTTCCTTTTGGAGACTGACAGATAATACCACTGAAAGAATTTCCAGCTGTTACTCCTAGATCTGAAAAAGAGAATGTTATCAAGCTCCTTTAAAGATAGTTTGTTTGCTTCTTATTAATGACCATTGCGTTACTACTTCAGCTAAGTAGGAATACGCACGCATACAGAATGGATTATCCCTGGCAGAAGTACTCACCAAGGGGAAGGGAAGATGGATTTGACAGTCTTTATTTACTACCTCCCCACTCCCAAAATAAAATTGCTTGTTAGACGTTACAGCTGGCTGTTTCTAGATAAGTTGCAGAACTCGGTATGGCTTGGCTAACAGGCAGCAGGCGATGTGCCCCACTGAATACAGTGCTGTGCTGGTGCAGAGCACAGCATGGGGGCCAAGCAAACCCTATCCTGGAGTTGCTGTAGGGCAAGTCTGGGCACAGGAACATTCTGGTTCTGCCTACATCTCTTCCCACCTCAATCCACTCACTGAGCCAAGGGATCCTTGGGGAGGAGCATGTAGAACCAGCAGAGCTAACTCTGAACCTGCCACCCAGGCTCACTGAACCAGCAGTATTTTGCAAGTACCTATGCTATCCTTATGCTTGTTTTGCAGCCCCCTTGCACCAGCATAACCTGTTCCATGGAGCCATTGGGTACCAATGAATTTGTCTAAAAAAACCCACCTCCTCATAATCTATTTTGAATTAAAGAAGCACACAAATATGTATTTACACATACACACTATACCTGAGCTCAGTGCTGCTGACATCAGTGGTAGCTGGGTTGAATCAATACTGAGAAATAAGAAATATTTGAGTTTTAGAAAGGAAAAAAGCTTAGTGTGAAATTCCTACAGACCCACAATGAAATGTAATGGCAACTAAATGATTGATTAAACAATGAGTCTGAGTGAATGATGGGGGTCACCTCTTGTGGCTGCACAGGTGTTAGTATTTGCACAAAATTAGACTGAGCTGGTGCACTTTGAAAATCAGCCTACAAACGGTCCTTCTATTAAACTGAGGAGTTTGACATAGAAGAGTCAGCATTTTCCAGTAGTTGCCACAGTGTCATCTGTACAAAAAATTATTCTATAGTCTTGAAAATTTCAGATCATGAATCCAGCACTAAATTGACAGACATCTTAGATAGTCAAACAGATTCATGTGCCTAAAATTTGCTTTCCAACAAGATTTTTGCCCTTAACTTGAGAGTTTGCTTCAGGTTGGAGTTCTTTTAACTCAAATAAGAATCTGATCAATATGAAATAGAAATTCTAGTCTTAATTGCCAGAGATCTCTCAAACAACAGTAACCTGATGAGGAAACCTCTTATGGTCACTCTCCAGTAGGGCTGATATGAAACTCAATGTCAGAGTACACATTCAGAACTCTGTTTTGTTTTGCAGACAGCGTGGTTAGTCTCATCCCAAAGGATAGTCCTTACAGGTTGGCTTGGAAACCATACAAGACTCTAGCTTTCTGAAATTGCCTTCATGCTATGGAAAAACTTGCTCTCCACCCCTGGACTATGCACAGCTCTCCAGGATTGCCCTCGTTCCTCTGGTAAAGGACCCAAAATACAGGGCTGGCAGTAGACGTTGGAGTGTGGGTCTCTCTCCAGAATCTGCCGATGAGTCATCTAGAGCAGCTGAAAGGGAGTCACAAATAACTCAAGGTGCTCCCTATATTCCATTGGTCCCAGCCACTATAAAAGCTTAGGACTGAGTTTAGGGCCCACATTCCAATTCTTCACATGATGATATCGTGAATAGTGGGCATCCAGTGGGCCATCAGATTCTTTGATCCTCCCCACAGGAATCAGCCAAAGGCAGGGAGACCTCCCCTTTTTCTTACTAATGCAGAGATGGAATTAAAAAGCTCTCTGCACCCATGGAACCCTGCTGTTTTTTGGAGTCAGTTATTGCATCTAAGAATTAGATTCATTACCATGCACCCTCCCCCCCTCTAACAAAGTCATTCCCAACATCACACCCACACAGTTATATCTGGTCTTCAGTTATCAGATGTAGCTTATTCCTAAGGCATCTCAGCATTGATCAAACAAAGGGCTGTAGTCCCTCATGTTAGAGGAGGTCTCCCACCTTTCCCTATGAGGGTACTTGTTTATTATGGGTTTCAGAGTAGCAGCCATGTTAGTCTGTATCCGCAAAAAGAACAGGAGGACTTGTGGCACCTTAGAGACTAACACATTTGTTTGAGCATAAGCTTTCGTGAGCTACATCCGATGAAGTGAGCTGTAGCTCACGAAAGCATATGCTCAGATAAATGTGTTAGTCTCTAAGGAGTACTTGTGGCACCTTTTCTTTTTATTTATTATGGTCAATGAAGTACTAATGATGCCAGCATGGCAGGCTAGATCCCTTCTCTAGACACAGGGAAGCATAGCTTGACACTTAACGGTAGACAAGGTAGGGTTACTGAAGCACAGAGTTCATGTTTTCTGCTATCTTGGGGACTTCATTTAGGATTATCTGTCACAAGGGCTACGTCACTGATTTTTGCATAACTTGCACATAAAGCATCCACAGAAGTTCCGTTACTTAGGGCCCTGTAAAAGAGTCTCCTGCAACCTAGCATCATACCCTGCCTCTGCTTCAGGGTCCCTACTCATGTAAGCCATCAGCCCAGCTCACCAGCCAACTGTATTCCCCCACTGTCAGCATTTCCTTCCCTTTTCCTAGGTAGGGATTTATTATTATTCAAACAATTCAACATCAGTCACAATAGGTAAACCAGATCCTGCTCCCTAACCCTCCTGAGCCTCAGAGGCCTGTGCAGTTAGTAGCAAAAGTTGCTACCTGCGATGGCAAATCCCCTTCCAGGACCTTTCTGTGATCCAAGATCTCTACAGGACTCTCCCCACACCTCTCCCTCTGAGCAGAGGCTGCCCTTTATAGCCTAGCAGGTCTGGCTCTGCTTCACACTCTTCTACCTTGTCATCCTTCTAGGATTTATTGCCTTCACCTGGGAAGGCAGGCTGAGGCTGGCACAGTATCCAGCTAAGCACCAATCTCCTTGTAGAGCCAGCTCACCCAATGACAGACCCACAGTTATAAAGTTTGTTGGAAGAAGAGCATGATGCATTAGTTCAGAGCAGCGCATTACTGTCTCCTGTTCCAGGGCTAGATGAAAGCAGTCTGGAGTCTTACATATATAGTCTCCCCCAGTATGGGACCCTGCCATATGGCCATGACCGCATTATGGCCCATCCAGTTTGGGGTGGGGTTAATGGTGGCAGGGGCCACCCATACAAAAGCTGTCTGCTTGGCTAGTGGGAGGTCTACCACTGCTTCTCTTTGGACAGGCTGGAGCCCCCCCCATCCCTGGTCCACCACTCCCTGTTTATAAACAGGCTGAGGTCTGTCAAGGAGGAGGGAAGCCCTACTTCCACCCATATGAGCATAGGGCTTAGTGCAGGGACGAGGGGGTCCTTCAACCACCTTCACAGCAGAGGCCCTGTCTGCCACTCCAGCAGAAGATGAGTGTGGGAACCACTGCTGACTCCACTGACCACCAAGAGGGCTCTGTGCCTTAGACATTCCTGCCCCTCCAGCAGAGGGCTTTGTGTGTAGGGCATATCTTTTGAAATCAGCTACCAGGCTGCACGTGCATGAGACATAGCCAATTAAACATGACACTTGCTAGAAAGGAGGCTTGATCTCTGTGTCTCTGACACACTAAATCATTACAAAATAGCTAGCTAAGAGCATGATCTGTTTTTGCATGACAATCAATTGCAAAACTCCCGTTGACTTCAGTGGGGACAAGATTAGGTTCTAAATTTAGTTGCAGCAGCAACAGATTTCTTGCCCTATGTTTCATCTCCTGTTTAAATTCGCTCTCTTTCTCACTCTTTCTCTCTGTCCCCCCTGCTCCCCCTTTAGCATTCGCCATGGACTGTAGAGGATGGTGAAATGCACAGAAACACTAAACAACGACAGAATACTGCCTTGCCTGAAAAGTTGCAGCAGGTTCTGCCAACAGACAATGTTATGCAGTCTGGGGAGTGAAAATTTACAAACAATATGAACTGTAATGGGGAATCACTTCTGCTGCAACAATTGCCCACCCCGTTATTAAACATGATACTCCGAGAAGAAATTCAGTAATAGGAAAGAGCTATAAATCTTAGATTCTGATGTTGAAAATATTGTTGCCATAGATCATTTTAATTTAAGAGACGAGCAGACCATTTGGGGTTATGTACCTCTTGCCGGTGGCAAAGGAAACTTGCATTATCCATCCTGAAGTACGACTGTTAATTCATAGGGCCATATCCTGAAATGTTTACAGCTTTTGATCAGTCCTTACTCAGGCAAAATTGTAATTGTTTCAATCATGATAATTCCAGGAGAAAACATAAATAATAGCAAGCATGACTATGAGAGTAAAGGGCTGAGTAGAAATGAGTATGGGCCACAGGACTTAGTCCAGTGTCTTTACAGTCTTTTACTGTGCATTGTACACAGTTATGTGATAGCACTTGGTTGTAGCTCTTAATGTTTCACACCAATATAGAACTGTAAATATGCTCCTAAATAGTAATATGAAATTGTCATCCATTATAAAAAAAGACTATTTATCATAAAGCCCATTCTGCTAATGCATAACATGGGAATGTTTGCAGCTTTCTAGTTAAACTAACTGCCTTTAAAAGCAGTCCTGGCTCTAAGCTTATATACTTATTTTACATGGCACTCTAGTAACTTCTATGAAAAGATCTGGGTAAAGGGTCAAAACAACAATCCCGCTATTTAGCACAGTTCTTTCATAAACAAACCACCAACGTGTTTGACAAGCATGAGGTAATAATCCCTCAGATGTATTTTCAATAACTGCTCTTTAAACAGATATAAATGTGTTTCATTAACTGGTATAACTGTTTAAAATCAAAAGAGAGAAAAATAAAGTTGTGAATCGTTTGTCACTAATAACCTCTGGAGCGGATATTCATGTTTTTGCTCTAATCTTGTGAAATGGATGAGATTCAACATATCATGTGCTTACTAGTGTTATCTATATTTCAATAGTACCTCAAGAGTGAGACCCCCTTGTGCTAGATGTGGTACAGACACATACTACTGTGCTACTGATCTGTAGTAAAAGACATTCCCTGCTCCACTCCAAAGAGCTTATGATCTCAATAGCCAAGAAAAAGGATAGGAGAGAACTCTTAATCCTGTTTTTTGTAGCTGAAAAACAGGGGCCCTGACAGATTAAGTGACTTGCCCAAGGCCATATGTCTGTGGCAGAGGAGGGATTTGAACCTCAATCCAGTGACAGACACAAGACCATCTCTCTTCATCTCTTATTGTGATTTATCAATCACAATTAATGTCATGGTATCAATTGTACACCCAAGTGAGGGCAAAATGCTGTAGATGATCAGTGTGTGCCAGCCTTACATTTCTGCAGGGCTCAGTTTTGACTGCAATTGCGTAGGAAAGAATTTGATGGTTATTTTCAAATAAAAGGAGACAAGATAGAAGATGTTGGGTGTAAGCTAATTATTTAAATGACTCAATACTGTAACAGAGCATGCTCTTGGGTCAGCCCACATAGATCCATTATTTCTTTGTTCCATAATTTGATTTCTTCAAAAGGCATACAAGCTCTGCCAGAGTGTCTGCACAATGCATATTTTACCACAACCCCTATCTAATAACAAAGATCCTAATGAATATACTGTAGCCAGAATATTTCACTCCCTACCAAAAATAACCCTATTATACAGAATACAACATTCCACACAATTGTTTACTAAATATAAAGGCTGCAAATATCTCAATATAATCTCCCAGCTATGGAGTTCCAATGTCAAGGTGGTCAGAGAAGAGGATAGTGGTCAGGAACCTACCTGACTGCTCTTGTGAACTATGAGGTTCAAAAACAGCACATATTGGCTCAATTATTCAGCATATCATCAATTCCACCATGAAGCTGAAAAGCGGTTTAGTTCAGCTGCTTAGGCAGAGCCCATGCAAGGCACAATGTATGATGCACCTAGGTAACTGGACCTGTGCTAGGGGTTTATGAGAAGAATAATACTTTCCAGGCTATTAAAGCCAAGGTGATTCAAAGTTTCAGCCAGCCAATCCATGTTATTAGCACGAAGAGAATTTAAAACACCAGGCAATTTGGGCTTTTATAAAACAGTAATAATTATACGCAAAGTGTTGTATCATCACTTTGTCTATACTCTGAGACTCTGGTGCAACAGAGATGATTTAAAATACCAGTCAGGCTAGATTGTTATTATTGTAAAGGTGATTTACAATACATGTCAGAACAGGCTGATAACAGACTAATAAATTAACACAGAATGTAGCCATTTAGACAATGTCATTAAAAAAGTCATTTTTCAAACTTTAAGAATACACTATAGCAAGTGTTTTGCACAGCACTGGAAAGTGATACTTATGTTACTCCAAAAAGAAAAGGAGTACTTGTGGCACCTTAGAGACTAACCAATTTATTTGAGCATAAGCTTTTGTGAGCTACAGCTCACTTCATCGGATGCATCGGATGCAAGTGAGCTGTAGCTCATGAAAGCTTATGCTCAAATAAATTGGTTAGTCTCTAAGGTGCCACAAGTACTCCTTTTCTTTTTGCAAATACAGACTAACACGGCTGCTACTCTGAAACCTGTCATTATGTTACTCCATATGTCTACAAATGATCTAGGACACTAATGTTTTCTGGGACATAGTCTAGAGCTGAAGCCAGAAAATGTAATCTATTTCACTAGTGGCAAAACCCATGTAATATATTCAGCATTTCTTGTCCTCATGATTTCAATACCTTTAGATAGTTTACATACGTGTTGCTTATTTGGAATTTACACATAGAAGCAGTAGTTAATCATCAGCGAAGCTAGCTGTCTGCCTACCTTGTCTTATGAAAGGGGATAACAGAACAGCACTGGGACTGCCCAAACAACAGGCCATCTCTAAACCACTTCACTACCAGTTGCACATGTAATCCATGTACTAAGCATCAGCCCATCTCATAAGATATAACATTAGATACCATGACCATCAGTACTGTGGGAGGCACTATGGTCTAGTCGCTAGAGTGCAGGACTAGCCCTCAGGCAATGTAGATTCTCGTCCTGGATCTGCTACTAACCTGCTGAGGGACCTTGGCTAAGTCACTTCTGTCTCTGTGCTTCAGTTTCCCACCTGTTAAATGGATACTGTGGCTTGCGATCTATTGATGAAGCACCATATAAGAGCCAGGTATTGGTGGTGATGATTTTAAAACCTAAGTTAAGTTTGTGCATTTATGATGATGAATTACTAGGAAGGGGCATAAATAAGAAAGTAGAAAACAAGACAAAAAATTATCAATTGGTTACATTTGCTGGAAGAGTCGCAAAATTGAGATCCTTTAAAAATGTTTAATCAGAATGCTTTTTCCTAACAGATGCAAACAACGTGGAAATGAAGATACGCAAGTATAGAAAGAATTCATCCTACAACTGTTCACATCATCCTCTAGCCCTTCCACTCTGCCAGTACCCCCAGTCTTGTACGCTGATTTGTCAACTTCTCATACAGTCACCTCCAGGTTTCCTTCCACATGGCCCCCTATGCATGGTACAACTTCTCTGAACTCATTTGCAAGCTCACTCTGTGTATATTTAAAATACCACTTTAAGATCCACTTCTGCCATGCTGCCTAGAGTGAACTGAGTTGATGTGTATATTAATTGCCTGCGGACGTTCTCCTTTCCCAACCTCTGACTACTTGTGTTTCTGTCTTTAGACTGTGAGCTACTCTGAGTAGGGACTGTCCTTACTGAGTGTTTAGAAAGCACCCAGCACAGAATGAGCACTACATATATACATACATACATCAAATATCAACATCAACACTGACATTAATGATCTGATTTTGATTGAATTGTAGCTTCTCACAGAGGGGTTTTTGAAAGGTGAGGTCCTGAACAAACACTCTCAAAATGGTCTATGCAAAATAAAACCAGTAAAATAATAATTACTATCTGCAGATACCTGAACATATACTTCTGCCATAGGACACCTCTATGACAGGGAGCACAAGCCTTTTGGGGATCAACAGATGAAGTTTTTGGACAAGAACTGCCTCTCCCCCAGTTTTGTTTCTACTGGGACCATCTCCCAATGTCCTTGCAGAAGAGGTGGTGCGATAGGTCAGCAAGCCACAGATTATGTTCTAAAAAGATCAGTTACTGCTTCCAGGCAATTTGAAGGCTCACTCACAGGGAATTTTGTTCCTCACCATGTTTCTAACTGAGGGCTTGTCCACACTTACTGGGTGATCAACGCGCAGCAATCAGTGCATCGGCGGTTGAAGACCCACTAAATCGACTGCAAATTGCTCTCCCGTCGACTTCTGTACTCCTCCGGATCGAGAAGAGTAGGGGGAGTTGACGGGAGAGCGTCTCCTGTAGACATCGCATAGCGTGGACCCCGTGGCAAGTAGATCTAAGCTATGTTGACTTGAATTGCACTAGTCACATAATTCAAATTGCGTAGCTTAGATTGGCTTTTCCCTGTTGTGTAGACAAGGCCCGAGTTCTCTGCGGGCTGTGAGAGCAGAACTGCAGAATGAGTGGGTGTGAATTCCACCCTCTCTTTCTTTTCTGAAGCTGTTGCAAAGCAGGTGAGCCAGCTGACCTAGATATATTTTCAAAGAGCCTCTGATTTGTGTGCACACAGCATACACTTGTATATGCAAACAAGCGCTTCTGTACACAAATCAGGTCGATAGGCACGTTGTTACTACTTCATATGCCAGAATCTTTGTGTATGCAAACTGAAGTCTCCAGTCAGTTATTTTTCTCATAAACAAATCAGTGGTAATCTGGAAGATGTCTTGTCTCCTCTCAAAAGGGATAAAAGAGGGAGAAAGAAGGACCTTTTCAGAAACGCACAGGAGGGGGCTTTTGTATTTTAATATTGCATTGTCTCTTTACAGTGTTTATTTCCCTTGTTTGCTTCTGCTATTTATTAATGTCATATCTTGGGGAAATAGGACCTGTGACTTGGGACTGTGAGATTTTTCTATTATTGCAATCATGGGAAACAAGCCTTATAAACCCTGGAAAATGGCTTTCTGTCTTTTACCATGAATGACAGAACCTGGGTCTGTTTAGCAGCATTGATCCCAGCCTCTTCCTCTGTGCCCTTTCCCACTTCTGCTCTGCCATTTTAAGGGGAGATTCTAAACAAGAAGTTGTATTCAAGTCTTAGCTGGGATGGGTATTAATACCTTTGCTGTTGAGCTTTCTGAAAAGCATGTATGTTTTGGGTACATTTGTTGTGTGCATCAAGCATTAATAAAAATATTAATTTTAAAAATGGCTAATTAATCAAGAAAGTCAAGTCAAAGTCACATAATCCTTGCTAGAGATCAGAGATGGGCCAGAACCAAAATCCCAGACCCAAGCATCTTCACGCTTCAGCTGCTTCCAGCTGCTGAACATGGCTGTGAATATCACAGTTAACTTCTTTCTAGGATTGTTGTAACCAACCCCAGAGTCAAACATCCCCAGATCTTGGGGCATTTGAAATCTGGGTCTGGATCTGAATATTTAGAGCAGGTCAGGGGCCCATCTCCACCAGATATTGTCCTCGCCTCTTTGAGAAAAAGGCATATATGAAAACTGCAGTTAGAGGAGAGAGAATGTGCTAGGTGTAATCACATTCTTGACCATGGCTGAAACAAATCTTAGCTAACTGATCAGTGCAAAGCATAGAAGGAAAATGAATAAATGCTAAAAGGGATACCAGTCCAAAACCAGGTTTAAAGCTGCAACAGTAGCAGTAGTTGTAATAAGGACAGAGATTGTGATGAGGTTTTAAGTAGCTACAACAGCCAGGATTGATGAGACCTGGGAAAACCTGTAGGACCACGTCCTCAGTAGGCCTAATGTAATCCACTAATGAATGTGTGTTATAAGTTGTCAAGGCTGATTCCCCACTCTGGCACTTTGAGCAGAAGGTGGGGGTGCCAGGATTCTAAAAATTAATACTGGCCACTCCAGGCTTGTATTAAACTCCCAAGGTTACAGCTTTTTTTCTGACCTTGGATTGGTAGATGCTGCCACCACCCAAGTGCAAAAAACCCCTTTTGAGAACCCAGGAAGGTGAACTTGGGAATTCCTTCCTGTGGGGTACCCTCAAGCCCTTTCACCCCCGCCTCCGGGGAAGAGCTGAGAAAGTTGCCACCAACTAATCAAATAACATATGTACAAACCTCTTAGGGACACTAAAATCCAATCCTGTTCTTTAAAAAAAAAAAAAGGGTAAATTTTATTAAAACAAAAAGAAAGAAATACATCTGGAACTTAGGCTTTTTGCTAGGTTTAAAAAAAAACAATTACAAGGATTAAACATCAAGATAGTTTCTTGAGGTCCAGCTTAAAGGTTACAAGCAAAACAAAAGCACCTAGGGTTAGCACAGAGGAGTCCACAAGCCATAAAAAAATAAGAGATAAACCTAATCACGTCTTCCTAGACATTTCCTGATCTACTTACATATCTGGGGTTTCTAATGAGTGGTTTCTAGGTATGATCTGATGATTTTCATACCTGGCCCAAAGCTTTTTTACAGCATCGCTGCTCTATCCCCCCTCTCCGGAGAACCACAACAGAAAGACAAAGGGAAGTTTTTTTCCCAATTTTAAAAAGTTCTAGCTTTCCCATTGGTTCTTTTGGCCAGGTGCTCACTCCCTTCCTTTACCTATGGCCTTTTTAACCTTTTACAGGTAAAGCAAGTAGAGAACAGCTACTAACAGGAATTTTATAGCTAACTGGCTGGCTGGGTGTCCATAAAAGGGAGATAATCTCTCTCCCCCCTTCATTTATCACATGCCCCCCAAATCACAGACGGTGCTGGCCAGCCTGGTTTAGGTCAGGTCCACACCGGCTGGGATTTCTTCGTGGAGGTTTAGGAAACAGAGTTAATAAGATACATGCACCTTTAATTTTACTACTAATTACATAGAGAACTAAACAGTATTTTTTACATTTCAAGGACTACAATGACTTAGAATACAGGGACATTTTTACCCAGCTGATTCTGGGAAACCTTCCCGGGAGAGTGCATCAGCCACTTTGTTAGAGGCTCCTGAAATGTGTTGTATTTCAAAATTAAAGTCTAGAAAAGCTAAACTCCATCAAAGAAGTTTTTTGTTAGTTTCTTTGACTGTGTGAAGCCACGTCAGTGCAGTATGGTCAGTCCACAGGTGGAAACGCTGTCCCCAAATGTATGGGCGTAGCTTCTCCAGAGCATACACAATGGCATAACATTCTTTTTCTGAGACTGACCAGTGGCTTTCCCTCTCAGAAAGTTTTTTGCTGAGAAACACAACAGGATGGAATTGTTGATCTGGTCCTTCCTGCATTAAAACTGCTCCTACACCACACTCAGATGCATCTGTGGTTACGACGAACCGTTGGTGAAAGTATGGGGCCCTTAGTACAGGGTCAGATGTAAGCTGGTTACGGGCTTTCTGACACTTCTCAGTCCACTGAACTGCATTTGGCTGTTTTTTCCTGGTAAGGTCTGTCAGTGGGGTGGCAATTTGGCTGTAGTGTGGTACAAATCGTCGGTAATACTCGGCCAACCCCAGGAAGGATTGGACCTGCTTTTTTGACTTAGGGACAGGCCAATTTTGGATAGCATTTACTTTAGCCTGTAGGAGGTTGATAGTTCCTTGACCCACCTGGTGTCTAAGGTACACTACCCTGTTTAGGCCTATTTGACATTTTTTGGCCTTAATGGTTAATTCTGCCTCCCTTATGTGCTGGAAGACAGCTTGGAGATGTTTCAGGTGTTCTGCCTATGAATCTGAGAATATAGTCACATCATCAAGGTAGGCGACTGCAAATTCCCCAAATCCAGCCAGAAGGTTATCTACCAGTGTCTGGAAGGTGGTGGGTACATTTCACAGTCTGAAAAGGAGCACGATAAATTCATACAGCCCTACATGGGTGATAAAGGCTGACCTTTCCTTGGTCATCTAGCGGCACTTGCCAGTACCCCTTAGTTAAGTCTAAGGTGGAGATGAACTGGGCACATCCCAGTTTCTCCAATAGCTCATCTGTGCGTGGCATTGGATAGTTCTTTGGGCGAGTTACAGCATTCAGCTTACGGTGGTCCATGCAAAAGTGGATTTCCCCATCTGGTTTGGGAACCAGAACCACTGGGGAGGCCCATGGACTCTCAGAGGGGCAGATTACGCCCATCTGTAACATGTCCTTGATCTCCCTTTCTATTGTGGTTTTGGCTTCAGAAGCCATCAGTAGGGTTGGGCTCTAATTGGGCGAGCATCACCTCTGTCAATGGAGTGGTATGCCCATTCTGTCCATCCTGGAGTGGCTGAAAACATTGGTATGAAGCTGGTGCACAGCTCCTGGATTTGTTGTTGTTGTTGCTTAAGCCCAAGGGTTATGGAAAGGTTCACCTCTTCTATGCCACCGCTGCTTTTTCCTTCATAGTAGACTCCTTCAGGCCACTCAGTGTTGTCTCTCTCTTGGGCTGTAAACTGGAGAACCTTGATTTCTTGGGAATAAAAGGGCTTTAGCGAATTAACATGGTATACTTTAGGTTTTAGGGTAGGGTCTGGGAACACTTTGAGGTAATTAACAGCTCCCAGGCGCTCTCAGACCATAAATGGCCCCTCCCACAATGCTTCCATCTTATTGGCCTGGAGCGCTTTCAAGACCATGACTTGGTCACCTACTCTGAAGGAACACTGTCTGGCATGTTTATCATATCAGGCCTTTTGCTCTTGTTGAGCATCCTGTAAGTTTTCTCAAGCAAGGGATAGAGAGTCTTTGAGGGTGTTTTGCAGGTTGGTTACAAAGTCCAAAATGTTAGTTCCTGGAGAAGATGTAACCCCCTCCCATTGCTCCTTCACCAACTGTAATGGCCCCTTAACTTCATGACCATAAACAAGTTCAAAGGGTGAAAACCCCTAACTGGGACGTGGTACAGACCTGTAGTTAAAGAGCAACTGCTGCAACACTAGGTCCCAATCATTGGAGTGCTCATTCACAAATTTACGTATCATGGCTCCCAAAGTCCCATTAAACTTTTCCACTCGGCCATTTGTTTGATGGTGGTAAGGAGTGGCAACCAAGTGGTTCACCCCATGAGCTTCCCAAAGACGTTTCACGGTTCCTGCCAGGAAGTTCATTCCCGAATCCATAAGGATGTTAGAGGGCCACCTACCCTGGCAAAAATGTCTGCCAATGCCTGGCTCATGCTTTTAGCCCTGGTGTTGCTTAGAGCTACTGCTTCCGGCCATCGGGTGGCAAAATCCATGAAGGTCAGTATGTACTGCTTTCCTCTGGGTGTCTTCTTAGGGAAAGGACCCAGAATATCCACAGCAACATGCTGGAACGGAACCTCAATTATGGGGAGTGGCTGGAGAGGGGCCTTGACCTGGTCTTGGGGCTTTCCCACCCTCTGGCACACCTCACAAGACTGGACATAGGTAGAAACGTCCTTGCCCTTTCCCTCCCAGTGGAATGACTTCCCCAAATGGTCTTTGCTCCTGTTCACTCCAGCATGGCCACTAGGGTGATTGTGGGCTAAGCTCAAGAGATTTTCTATATACTTAGTTGGAACTACCAACTGTCTCGGAGAATGCCAGTCCTCCTTGTGCCCACCAGAAAGGGTTTCCTTGTATAAGAGTCCTCCTTCTACAACAAACCTGGACTGATTAGAAGAGCTGAGAGGCGGTAGGTTGCTCCGTGCCATCGTCCAAGCTCCCTTGAGGCTTTTATCCACTTCCTGCTCTGCCTGGAACTGCTCTGTTGATGCTGGAGACATTAGTTCCTCCTTGCTTGGTTGTGGACTTGGGCGTGGTCCCACTGCAAGCGATGCAGGTGATGGGGATGTCTCCGTCAACAGTGAACCACTCTCCGCTGGTGCATAAGGAATGGGGAGTGGTACCTGGAGAAGGACTGTTAGGGCTGCCTGATTGATCCAGCTTAGCCTTTTCCAGCTCTCAGCGCTTCAGCTCCACTTCCAAGTGGTTCACCTCCACTTCTGCCTCCAAGTGCTTCTCCTCCACTTCCAAGCGCTCCATCTCTAGGAAGAAATTCCTTTCTTCTTCAGTTAGAACTTGGCCTGGGTTAAGCACATCCCTCCATCCTGGCACCAGGATCTCAGGTTGGGGAGGGCTCACCCTTCCCTTCTGGGAAATTCCTGGTTCCCCATCCCCTTTCTGCATTTCCGTCATGGAGCTGGATGTCTGGGCTTGATCTCAGTCTGTCTTCTCTGTGGCATACCGCTTTGGGAAGACTGGTTCCTCTAAGATTTTGGTGCCTGACTGCAACCTCATGCACAGGGCTGCCCTACTCTAGCCTAGCTATTTTGTTGCCACAAAGCTAGAAAAAAAATAAACCGCTTGTTGGACTTCCTGGCTTGGCTGAACCCTTTTTGTGCCTGTTCCACCCTCAGGTAGCAAAGAAAAGAAAGAAAAAACCCTCCCTGGCTTTGCAGGCTGCCAAAAGGAAAAATGTGTCCTTTTAAAATCCTGAGGTCTGTGCTTCTGCCACCATGTCAAGGCTGATTCCCCACTCTGGCACTTCGAGTGCAGAAGGTGGGGGCCTGCAAGGATTCTAAAAATTAATACTGGCCACTCCAGGCTTGTATTAAACTCCCAAGGTTACAGCTTCTCTCTGACCTTGGATTAGTAGATGCTGCCATCACCCAAATGCAAAAAACCGCTTTTGAGAACCCAGGAAGGTGAACTTGGGAATTCCTTCTTGTGGGGTACCCTCAAGCCCTTCCCTCCCCCCGGGGAAGAGCTGAGAAAGAGAAAACAAAGGAAATCAGCTGTTGTCACCAGCTAATCAAATAACATATGCACAATCCTCGTAGGGACACAAAAATCCAATCCTGTTCTTTAAAAAAAGGTAAATTTTATTAAAACAAAAAGAAAGAAATACATCTGGAACTTAGGCTTTTTGCTAGGTTTAAAAAAACAACTACAAGGATTAAGCATCAAGATAGCTTCTTGAGGTCCAGCTTAAAGGTTACAAACAAAACAAAAGCACCTGGGGTTAGCACTGAGGAGCCCACAAGCCATAAAGAAATAAAAGAGATAAACCTAATCGCATCTTCCTAGACATTTCCTGATACATATCTGGGATTTCTAATGAGTAGTTTCTAGGTATGATCTGATGATTTTCATACCAGGCCCAAGCTTTTTACAGCATCGCTGCTCTATCCCCCGTCTCCGGAGAACCACAACAGAAAGACAAAGGGAAGGTTTCCCCCCCCCGCCCAATTTTAAAAAGTTCTAGCCTTCCCATTGGTTCTTTTGTCCAGGTACCCACTACCTTCCTTTTACCTATGGCCTTTTTAACCCTTTACAGGTAAAGCAAGTAGAGAACAGCAACTAACAGGGATTTTGTAGCTAACTGGCTGGCTGGATGTCCATAAAAGGGAGCTAACCCCCCTTCATTTATTACATAAGTCCTCCTCGAAGCCTGATCTGTTTGGATATGAATCTGTTATAGTCTCAGTTAAAGGACTTCAGCTCACGCTCAGGCTTTTTATTGCTGAAGGTCCCTGGTTCAATCCCTGATGTTGGCCATCCGTCTAATGGCGGTTCAAGGAGTCAACAGAGGTCAGGGACATTTAGAAGCAGGTATGCAACAGTGAGATATAATGGATAACCTACCACAAAGGGGAAAACTCATAGAATAATTGGAAGAGAAGATCTGGGGGCTATATTGTAACTTCACACCTTTTTCTGAAAAACCCAGAGCACAAAAAACAGTTCAGGGCCAAATTATTGCATTTAACCACTGGTTTGCATAGGGAATCATACAAAGCCACCTGCTCCATGGGCAGCTTTATGAGCAACCAAGAGGTGACTCAAGCTTTTGGAACAGGGAGAGGATGAATCTCCTCTTTCTCTTCCCTTTATGGGTGTAGGGACAGATGATTTCTAGGCATGAGATCTTACTCTCCAACTCTAGAAACCCGTGACAGAAACCAGCTGTCCCACTGCTTCACCACCTCAATATAGTCTGCTGCATTGAGCAATGATGGATAAGCAAATTGCTGTAAAGGGATGTTTCTAACAAAATGAAGTAGCAGTGAAATAGTAAATAATGTTGACATTAAAATTATCATTCGGTTTCAGAGTTTGTTGGATCATATTAAAGAAGTTCTGTATTAAAATCACAAATGAGTTTGATTCCCCATAGTTTAAATTCCAGGGTATTACTAATTAAGAGGTCTCTTGGTTTTTGGTACTGTTTCTCTCCCTCTCTGTGTGAAACTTGCAAGCTGCTAATTGTGTTAGTACATTCTAAGACAGAGTCTGTTCTCAAAGCAATTCTTTGTAACAACAACTACTCACACAGAGGGAGACTCAAAGCAATACTCTGTAACAACAGAAACAGCACCCAGAGACTCCCCACCCTTTTGTTGTATTCATCTCGCTTTGTTAATAATTGTGATTAAAATAGAGATAGAGGATGTATGTGGATGGATGCTTGGTGTGGATAATAACTGAATGATCAGGGAGGTGCCAGCCTAAGAATCCAGTGTCCATCGACTGAAGAAGGCGTCAAGTGGAAATAACCAGAGGACCCCCGGAGGGCAGACTGGAATCCACCCGACAGCCTCAAGAATGGGAGAACCAAAGAACAAGATAACATCTGGCAGCACGGAGCCGTCCGGAATATGCCATCTGCTGATTGATTCAGCAACAGCATGATGAAGCAATTCCCATAGACTGGCATAGGAAGAAATTCTTATAAAAATGGACTCTAGAAAGGGAGAACTTTGGGGTCTGATTCTGCAAACCAACTTCCAGGAGCATCAGATGAGCATCTGACAAGGCCCTGCTCCCTCCTCATGTCCAGGCCACCTGGCCAGTGGCTTGGCATGAGCAACTCTAAGGCTGGTACCTACGGTAACAACCTTACAGAATGTGTGTGTGTGTGTGAATAAATATGAAATTGAATGGAATGTTATAGCTATAACTAACTGCTTACTATGATTCTTTCTGTATTCACAATAAATGTGGCATTTTGCCTTTTCCCCTTTAATAAGATCCTGCTGGTTTTTATTTTATTGGTATAACAAGTTAACATTCCATTGTGATGAATGGGGCAATTTATATTGCTTTCAGAACTCTTGCTTCAGCCCATCTGCAGACTCAAAACAACTCTGCATTGGTTTATAGTCATCTCATGTTTGGGATGGATTCTTTGCAAACAAAGGTGCTAGAAACATAATTTAAAAAAAAAAAATAGAAAACTTAGCTTTCAGACCATGGTTCTCTGGCAAGGGGCTGTGACTGCAGAACCATGGAATACATGAGTCCGTACTACATGCATAATAAATTCAGATAAATTAATAACACACTGCATAGTGTGACTAGGAACTGTGTATCTGTATAGTGGCAGGGGCATTTTTGGTCTCCTTTTGTAGGTGCTTGTGCCCAAATCCTGAGTTGTGTCTAGGAGGACTTGGTGTAGCTCAAGAGAGGGACTCACCTTTGCTGCCCCCTCACCCTGGGGCCATTCTGGTGCCTGGCTTGTCCTGGGTATGAAGTAGAGTAGCCTGAAAGTGGCTCTGTATTATGCTGGAGGCCTGTAGCCCCAGGGACCATTTTGGCAACTAGAGATCACGAGGACTGAGGGATGAATTGGCCATGCCTCATTTCCCCTAGCCATTACCCCCATGTTTGTGGCCAAGGAAGGAAGAAAGGTTGTGTAGGCTTTACACTTACGCAAAGGAAATCCTCCAGTGGCTGGCTACATTAGATTTAGGACAGTTTTGCTCTGCCTGAATGGTGCAAGGATGTCCCATAACACCAAAGGATTGAGGCCTTAGGGTATGACCTTTAATGGGAGTCTTGCTTGAAGAAAGAGTTTAGGATCTGAACCACAAAACACTATTGACACAAGTGGAGTGTGTGTGCCATTCGTTTCCCCTAAGGAAGATCCAATATTCTACATTTCTGAAAGAGCTGGGCTTAGAAAGAAGTGATTCATTATACTTCTTGTTCCTGTTCTGATATGATGGAGGAGCTGTTTTGGAACTGTCAAATATCACACCAGTAATCTACCACATACTGTGTTCAAGACATTTTCAGGCAAGATAACTAACTTGAGCAGATACTCAAGTGAAATCAATTGAATTCCAAGTGAAACTGTTACTTATTTCTAAGAAATTGTACTGACCTACTGAGAGTCACAGAACCTTTGCAGTTCAGTAATGGACTTGTGGCAGGTTCACCATGTATGACATTTAAATTTAAAGATGAAACTGAAGCTGACACTATAAAACATCCTACTTCGCTGAACGCTTCACTCAGGGCTTGTCTACATTACCCGCTGGATCGATTGGCAGCGATCGATCCAGCGGGGGTCGATTTATCGCATCTAGTCTACACGCGATAAATCGACCGCCGAGCGCTCTCCCGTCAACTCCGGTACTCCACCAAGGCGAGAGGTGCAGGCGGAGTCGATGGGGGAGCATCAGCTGTCAGCTTACCATAGTGAAGACACCGCGGTAAGTAGGCCTAAGTACATCGACTTCGGCTACGTTATTCACGTAGCTGAAGCTGCATAACTTAGATCGATTTCCTCCCCTACTGTCGACTAGGCCTCAGCTAAGAAACAAACAAAAAGTTGGATCATATTTCACTGTTCTTTAGACGGACCTTGGCCAGGCTCTTCAAGTATTTGGAGGCAAACCCTCTGACCTTTTTTTTTTTACCAGCATAAAGGGTGCTGAGTGCCTTCAACCTTTAAGCAGTACGGAGAAGGAATGTTACCTTTCAAGCTTTAAACAGACTCTGTGCATGTTGCCAGAGATGATCCTTATGACCTTCATCACTACTGTGTTTCAATGGACTTTCAGTTGCCAATATTAGCTCAGGCTGCTCTTCAAGTACTTGGATACCATCTCTGCACACCAGTTTGTTGAGTGTGAGTCTAGCAGAAGTGGGTAATGACATGTGGGGGGTTGTTTGTTTAGCTTCCCTTGGGATGGCAGAAGGTCACCTCTCAAAATAAAGTTGCTCATTGTGGTAAATTTCACGACACTACATTTGGGCACAATTCCTTACCCAAATCCATTCTCATCCAATAGGTGGCTCACAGATAACTTACAAAAAGCATAGCAATGGTCAGGAGGATCAGGTTTTGCTATTACATTTTGCAGTCCTTGACCCAGAGGTCAGGTTGGAAGGAACAAAAAGGATCCATGATGAATTCCCTCCTGGAGACTGCAAAAATGGCTCTAAAGTGCTCCAATTCTATTCAGTGGTCTGGGTCTCAGTGCCTGCTGAATCTGGCATGGGATACAGGACTGGGTCTATAGTCACTAACTTGCTATGTTCAGGTGGAAGATTTCCAATTTTCTTTAAGATTTCCCATATTCCTCCTGGTCAGGAGTGTCTCCAACTCCAGATTTTGAATCTGCTGGTAACATTGCATGTGATGCTCTCAGGTTAAATCCAGGATGAATCTCCTGGTTTTACACTTTTAAAAGTTGGCCGGTATATACATACTTGGTAGCACTTTGGATTACATGAAGAATTAAAATTTGTCCATTTTCATAAGGCACAGTGATATGGGGACACATGGCTAAGGATGAGAGTGTGGTAGTGGATTTAGGTTATTACTCCTGATTCTGATTCCAGCCACGAGCGATAAATAGATGCCCATTGTGAACAGTGATGCTAAGTCAGTGGCAAATCTCCCTACAGATGTCTTTAGGAATTTGTCATGCCTTTGTCCTGTTTGTTCAGTGTTTCAGTTTTGTCAGGTGGATCTGAATGTTGCCATTGTGTCTTCTTTGCATATTGTTTTAAAGTATTCTTACAGATCTGATATGATTAATTTAATAATATTCCTATGCCTACACTGGACACATAGATAATATGCTTGTCTGTTGACAAAATATTCAACAAAGAACTAACTGGAATAAAAATAGATTGTTGTCAATAAATTTTAGAGCTGGGTGACTGGACCGCTCATCCTTAAAACTCTTTATTCTGTAGGGAGTTGTTTTAAAAGACACACCGTTACCAGTGATAGGTGGAGCCAGCATGTCCATATACCAATGCAAATACTTCCAAAGTTGGGGGTTATGATTTTACACATGAATGCAGAGGCCAGTTGATGAGACTGGATATGTATCTAACTCCAAATCTGAAGTTCATCATAGTTCGGGGAGTTCAGATCCTAGATTTAGGCTCATTTTTAAGTCAGATATTCTTCCAATGTTTTATCATGTCGATGTGAGGCATGATTGGTTCCAGCTATGAAATGCAAAGTTGGTTCACAGGGTTTGTGGTCCCTCTAAAAAGCTTAAATATACATATCATAACTACTATAGCCCCTCCTTTGCCCTCAGTCCATTTTATCACCCACTTTCCTATGATGCCACATTCTCAACAATGAGCTGTTCATAGGGCAGCAGAGGGGAAAGAAGGAGTTCATATACTACAGTGAAGAGTGCAGAATAAGAACCTATAGAGAACAGAACAATATATAGAACAGAATAGAATAAAATAGAGAGGAGAGAATGATAATACAAGAGGTGGAGCAATGGCTCTAAAACACCTAATCTGGAAGTAGTGGAATAAAGGAATATTTTGTAAACTTTTCTTGTTAAAAAAAGACAACTTGGAGCTCTGTATTCCAAGCTCTATATTCTAAATTCTGCTTCACGCTTTGGGCATCCCCAAAAAGCTGCAGCCAGGAGGGGAATCGTGGGGTGCAATTGTTGCACTCTGATCCATGGTCCTCCACAACTGTGGAGCTGAAACTCTGCAGCTCTTCCATGTGTCCTCCATGCATTGAGCAACACAGGAATATTCTGGGGCAGATTTTTAAAATGAGGGAGATTGAGGGAATCAACGGAAAACTCCTCTTGCTAAATGCCACTTGGCATATCTGTGGCTTTGCTAAAACAACTCATGCTCACAAGCATTTCTTGAAGAAAACAGATTGCTTTCCCAATAAGAAAGCTACATGATCTCTTCGTTATGCCACCGTGTGCTCACTGGTTTGACTTGAAAAAACAAAGACAAGGTTGGTGAAGTAATATTTTTATTGGACTAACTTCAATTGGTGAGAGAGACAAGCTTTCATGTTTAGTTTGGAAAAGTGGAGATTAAGGGAGAATATGATAGCGGTCTTCAGACACTTGAAAGGCTGCCACAAAAAAGATGGAGAAAAGTTTTTCTCTTTTGCCACAGATGGCAGGACAAGAGGCAATGTGTTCAAACTACAGCATAGCAGATTTAGTTTAAATCTCAGGAAAAATTTCCTAACTGTAAGAAGAGTAGGACAATGAAACAGACAGCCTCAGGAGGCTGTGGAAGCTTCTTCACTGGAGGTTTTCATAGAATCATAGAATATCAGGGTTGGAAGGGACCTCAGGAGGTCATCTAGTCCAACCCCCTGCTCAAAGCAGGACCAATCCCCAAATAAATCATCCCAGCCAGGGCTTTGTCAAGCCTGACCTTAAAAACTTCTAAGGAAGGAGATTCTACCATCTCCCTAGGTAACGCATTCCAGTGTTTCACCACCCTCCTAGTGAAAAAGTTTTTCCTAATATCCAACCTAAACCTCCCCCACGGCAACTTGAGACCATTACTCCTTGTCCTGTCCTCTTCTACCACTGAGAATAGTCTAGAACCATCCTCTCTGGAACCACCTCTCAGGTAGTTGAAAGCAGCTATCAAATCCCCCCTCATTCTTCTCTTCTGCAGACTAAACAATCCCAGTTCCCTCAGCCTCTCCTCATAAGTCATGTGTTCCAGACCCCTAATCATTTTTGTTGCCCTTTGCTGGACTCTCTCCAATTTATCCACATCCTTCTTGTAGTGTGGGGCCCAAAACTGGACTCAGTACTCCAGATGAGGCCTCACCAATGTCGAATAGAGGGGAACGATCACGTCCCTCGATCTGCTCGTTATGTCCCTACTTATACATCCCAAAATGCCATTGGCCTTCTTGGCAACAAGGGCACACTGCTGACTCATATCCAGCTTCTCGTCCACTGTCACCCCTAGGTCCTTTTCCGCAGAACTGCTGCCTAGCCATTCGGTCCCGAGTCTGTAGCTGTGCATTGGGTTCTTCCGTCCTAAGGGCAGGACCCTGCACTTATCCTTATTGAACCTCATCAGATTTCTTTTGGCCCAATCCTCCAATTTGTCTAGGTCCCTCTGTATCCTATCCCTGCCCTCCAGCGTATCCACCACTCCTCCCAGTTTAGTATCGTCCACAAATTTGCTGAGAGTGCAATCCACACCATCCTCCAGATCATTTATGAAGATATTGAACAAAACCGGCCCCAGGACCGACCCCTGGGGCACTCCACTTGACACCGGCTGCCAACTAGACATGGAGCCATTGATCACTACCCGTTGAGCCCGACAATCTAGCCAACTTTCTACCCACCTTATAGTGCATTCATCCAGCCCATACTTCTTTAACTTGCTGACAAGAATACTGTGGGAGACTGTGTCAAAAGCTTTGCTAAAGTCAAGAAACAATACATCCACTGCTTTCCCTTCATCCACAGAACCAGTAAGCTCATCATAGAAGGCGATTAGATTAGTCAGGCATGACCTACCCTTGGTGAATCCATGCTGACTGTTCCTGATCACTTTCCTCTCATGTAAGTGCTTCAGGATTGATTCCTTGAGGACCTGCTCCATGATTTTTCCGGGGACTGAGGTGAGGCTGACTGGCCTGTAGTTCCCAGGATCCTCCTTCTTCCCTTTTTTAAAGATTGGCACTACATTAGCCTTTTTCCAGTCATCTGGGACTTCCCCCGTTCGCCACGAGTTTTCAAAGGAGGCTGGATAGCCATCTGTCTTGGATGGTTTAGCCACAATAAATCCTGCATCTTGGCAGGGGGTTAGACTAGATGACCCTTGCGGTCCCTTCTAACCCTATGATTCTAAGCTTGCATAGTCAGTCACTCTCTGAATAGCTATTACTCATGCGTTTTTATTTGTTGTACTGTAGAGCATGTTCAGATTGGTTCAGTGGGACAAATATTTTTCAATAAACAACCAGAAAGAGAAGAGTTTTATTATTAGCAAGCTTCCTATGTGAAAATACTTGTGACATGACAAACAGTGATCGAACACATCATCATAATATCTTGAGAATTTCTGTCTTCAGTAACAAGTTAAAATAGCTTTTTTGCAGATTGTTTCATAATGGATATAATAACATAATTCTTCATATAATGATATAGATTAAAAATCTTAATCTGCAAATTTTTAGAGGGCCATAGAACTTGCCTGCAAAATGATATGTTATGAAAAGCGATACAGGGATACTGATGCAATCTGATAGCTCCCTTTGGAGTCCTCAGAAGTAAATTTAGTCTGTTAGAGCTTGTGCCAACAGATTTCTAGCACAGAGGATGTAACAGATCTCTTCACTTGGCAGTTGCTCTTCATCTACTGCAGCAGTTTTCAAACTATGATCCAGGGAGTACTGGTGACCAGAAGAGCACTTGATGGTCTGTGGAGATCCAGATGGTCACATGGTGCTGGCTCTCCTCTTTGTTACCAGCACCTCACGTGTATTAAAGTCAGCTAAAAATACATTATACTTCCCTAATATTGCTTTTTCATTGGAGGAATTGCTATAAGTTGCCACAGGGGTGTTATAAAATCATAATTCTCTATTCAGAATTGGACCACGCCATGCGCTGAATCACCTGAGGCCAGCTTTCAGTACACTCCAGTTTCCTTCACACTGATCTACTCCTCTGCTGACTTTTGAGCTTTCATTAACTCCTGGAATTAATACAAATCCACATATTTGTAATACTAGTAAGCAGACCTAAACCTGGAGGATCCTTGGGTAGTGCAGGGTTCCTATACCACGCTCCTCTTGAATACCAGGAATACCTAGGTTGAAAAGTAAGCTTGAAAGTTTGTCTCTCTCCCCAACAGAAGTTGGTCCAATAAAAGATAGTACCTCACCCACCTTGTCTGAGTTTTAAAGGGGCATTTCTGAGGCTTCTCAGCAATCTCTGGCTGCTCTAATTGTCCCTTAGAGCTGTTGGCCACTGGTACAAGTCAGAGTATATTTCAGGAATCCAAGAATCCATCCTGTGATTATCCTGCAGAATGTCTAGTCATTGAAGAAAATGTACTGTTTGTTATGACTTTCTGCTCACAACCTATAGCTCTATTTTCTGTTTCTTCTCTGGGGTCCCTCTTTCCAGTCTGCATTACTGCCAGATGCAGTTTGCATTTGGAGCTATGAAAAGCCAAATGCAAGAATATATCTTTGTGGTGTTCAGGTGAATATATGGACTGCTCCCCAGCCAAGTGAAAAACATTTCAGATCTTCTGGCCCACATCAGGCTTCATCTATGAAAATTTCTTCTGCTAAACAAAGAGATCCTGAGCTATATTTGCTCACTTTCCTAGCCTTATTTTCTCCTTGGACGTTCTCAAGTCTCCAACTCTGCATTTTCCTGCATTGGATATTTATGTATTTATTTCTCAGGTCAATATTGACTCCTTTTGAATCTGTGCTGGTCTGGGAATTGCATCACCCATTGCATCACCTTTCAAGCTTAATTTTCCCCTTGCTACAGTTTAACATCTTCAGCTGACAGGCGGTGAGTTGCAAATTTTTTCCTGTGATTGTTTTCTCATATGTTTTTACAAGGAAAAGACGCTTCTTTGAGCAAATTTTCATTTTCTGCATAAGTTCACATGAGACTTCCAAATTAATCCATCTGTTTAATCAAAATGAAGGATAAAAACATACAAGGTTTTCTTTAACATGGAGCAATTCATCTACAATCCCCAGAAAATTTGTGTTTCTAGGATTGACAAGATTCTTAACTCAGCAACTGGAACTAAATCCTGGGATAATTCTAAAAGGGGAATAAGGGCTAAATTAGACAGTGTAATTTGACTTTCCTGCTTTCCATATTATAATCAGATTAGAGCTAAAGTACTGTTTTTTCTCATTTTACTGGAAACACAGGAGAGACTTATACAAGGTTCATGGTTAGCGGCATTTTGATTCGGATTATTGTGCAGTGTCAGTAAGTAAAATTGAATGTAACCTAATGTGGGTATCTGGAGAGCCAGTTGATTCCCTGTTACAGCATTATTACTACTCTACTAACAAGGAGCCTCCCTTCAGAAGATTCAGAGGTTACATTTTGTTTGGATAAGCACCCAAAAGTTTCCAAACTTTATCAAAATGAACAGAACTCCAAAAGCTCGGCTGGAAACCTCATGGGAATATATTTTCTTGTAAGATTTCTGGTCCTTCCTATTTATGAACAGGTAAGAATCAGGAAGTACAGAACTATGCCAAGTAGATATGATCTTGATTCAGATCTCCTAATCTGAACCACAGATCTGTATCTAAATTCATAGCTTGAACATATCCCCATAATGGATTTAGTTCAAACACCAAATCTAAATTATACCCCTTCTTCCCCTTAATTTAAAAAGATTTGGAATCAGATCCAGATTTCAAATCACCAAATTTAGATAATTTGAATCAAGAGTCTTGTTTTGTACTATAGAAATAAGACATTCCAATCTTGGTTCAGTCTTCTCTGTAATGCAAAATTAAAAATATTTGGGGGAAAATTACAGTATACAAACTTTTCTGAACCTTAGAAAAGATTCAGTGGAGTGTAACTCATATTTTAGATGAAGGTTTGCATCCGTTCTTATTTTATCCAATGGTTCCCTAACTGGTACTAGCTGTTTATTTAATCTATTTTTCATCATCTTTTAATAACTTTGCCTCTAGTGTAGTCTATAGTGAAGAAGCCCTAGTGGAACTATTCAGAGTGAAGAATCTGATTCATCATAACTGAAAACTGTGAGCAATTATCTGCTTTGCCAAGAAAATTAGTCATAATAGAGCTGGCCTCTCGTGCACTTGGAAGACAGTATCAGAATGAGAGGATGAGAATCCATCTACTAAGCTGGTTGGCTTTGACAGTGCATCACTCCATTATATGTGGAAGATCCTGGGGGGAATAGATTCACAAGATGTGGGTAGGTTGCTTATCTATGATTGCTTGCCAAAGCCAGCAATATAGGCACCTCTACTCTTTATCTGTTTGTCTTATAGATTGTTAATTCTTCAGGGCAAGGATCATGTCTCCTTTTATGTTTGGAAAGTGTCTAGCATGTTGTGTGAGCTACTGAAAACAATTCACAAATAGCCATTGTTATTATTTAACAGGATGGAATATTTTTTCAAATTGTGTTTGGGAATGTCAGAGTGCTGGTCAACTGAAATATGCTCAGGTTTGATCTCTGAACCAGGAACCATCACTGCGAATTAAGCACCTTACCAATTATCACCAGGTTTGAACCATACCTTTAGGGAAAGGTAATTGAGAAATGGGTGGCTGAGTAACTTTGATAGAATCTGCATAATGTAGGATTTTCAACATCTTCCCATTAGATATCCCACCCCAAATGCTATGGTGATGTAATGAATTGTAAAATGGACAATTTTTTTTGTTGAGTGATGGATGTGATGCAGCTGCTTTCCATGCTGATAATGTTAGATCTAACAACTATTTTCAGTTATGGATGGGCAATTGGGTGGAGTTTCAGATTTTGAGAACCTCTTGACCTGTCTAACTCACAGAGTTCAAAAAAATAAAAAAAGACGCTTTCTGCAGCAAGTGGGGAGAAGTGGAGGGCCACTGAGGGATACTGTGCACAGTGTGTGAACCATCTATGATCTACGAGCATGTACGCTGCAAGAACTATAGCTGCAGTGAAGCTCTTAGAGCATGCAAGATGTGTGGCCATACTTTTACCTCTTATAGCACGCTTCCTTCTCCTCCACCTCCATTGCTTTTTGGTGGAGTGGACCCCTGGCGGCACCTCACTTCTACTCCCTGAGACACAAACCTGATAGCATCCAATTTCACCACCTCGTTTCAAAAGCCCAATGTCAGTGGGTTTGAAGCTAGGCAAAACTAGTCCACATTCCTACTTTTTATACTGAGGTGAGCTACTCTGGTGTGTAGGTTGGTGATGATCACTTTTGAGTAGTTCCATTCATTTGTTATGGGATGGGTATATCCGAATCTCATAAGCCATCTGGGTCCTCCTGTTTGGTTTTGTTCAGTATGTACGTGGAACCTCACAAAGAGCTGATAAGGCAGGGGAGTTATCACTACTATCATGATCTGTGATATTACCATTATCTGTGATGCTGATGTTACCTAGCATCAAATATCATCACCCTTTCTGATCATAGAGATTCCAATCTACTGTTGTCTTGTTGCCTGATTCAGATTGTATCATGGTGTGAGACTGCTGTTTGTGGCTCAGCCTGGATAAGATGGAGGACTTTCAACAATCACCAAATAGTGAGATTTGCTATTCTCTGAATACAAGTCCGAATTTATCCTCCCCCGTTCACCACCAGCAGGGAATGAGGACAGTTCTACTCACTGTTACTACCCTGTCATGTATTCTATGCTCTGTATCACAGGAGGGACAAGGAGGAGGTGTTTGGCTCCAGAAATTGAGCGCTGGCAGAGAAGGAGATGATAACTGTAGGAGGAGGATGTCGGCACTGGGGAAAGGGGGAAGGCCAGAGGGAAAGGGAGGGATGTTGCTGCAAATGAGAACACAGGTATCTAAAATGGCCTCTGCTTGTGGCAGCAGCCATGTTAGGCACTTGACATTTGTACAGCTGTTGGGGATTTTTTTTGCATTTGTATGAATATAAATAAAAATGAAATGCCATGATTCGTATCTGAAAAGCTAAGTCACTTCTCAAAACACATTTCTACTGCTAAGTCCTTGTTAACCCACAAACTTGCAGAGAAGTAACTAAATCAATTTTAATCCACACCTTTTGTTATTTGGGTGCAAGTTTGTGTAGACAAGGACTTAGCCCTAAAGCTTTCTGTGTTAGTCCTCCAAAACACTGGAGATGTAATAAGAAGACCGGAGGTAAAATATCAAGTTAAGTAAAATAAATGAACAAACCAAAATAGAAAAACACTGACAGCATGAAGCCTTGACCTTCTAGCTATGAGGTATTTATTATGTATGTATATGATTGTGATGTGTGTTTAGATTTATGTTTGGACGGCACTGTTACTTCTAATGTTAGATTGCAAACTTGATGGGACATTTCTTTTTGCCTTTGTTAGAGTGCCAAGCACAAATTTGTACTCTTAATAAATAATATTTAATAACCTGAAATGAAGGTTCATCCCATGCATCTGTATTCATATTATTTTTGCACTTTTTCAGTTATCTAATTATGAACAACCAATATTTGATTAATCACTTCTGAGCTGAAAAAGGTAGAGCACCTGGAATTTTCTTTGGGGTTTTTTGGTCTTTAGACAGACAAAGACAAGCCACAACAAAAAGAACATAAGAAGTAACTCCCAGTACTTTACACCCATGTGTATTAACTACATAGAATTACTTCCCTGGGCAAGTTAAAACAGAGAATGCCCTGTTTTTTCAACACATTTATTTTTACAATTGTCTTAAACTGACCTTTCAACATATCTTCCATGTTCATCTTTTGTGAATAACTCCTTCCTTCCCCTAAAACTAGGCCCAAAGTCCTGCTCCTGCAAACTTTTACTTGCACAAGTAATTCCATTGATGTCACTGAGACTAGGGAGTAAGAACTGTTTGCCTGAGTAAGGGTTTATAGGGTAAGGCCCCAAATAAGCGCCTGGCTCTACAAGGTAGTGAGCTCCTCCCTGTGGGACTGAGTATCTTCATTTTCCAATGATATCAACAACCTTGCAGCGTTGTGCTCTAAAACAGCTCCATTCTAATGCATGCTTGGCTGATGCAGACACCTCCCCACCCTTAAACATAGGGGACATACCTGGCAAGGACATCGTTGAGTATGCTATGTTCTGCTGATGGCTGTCCAGCAGAATAGTGCCTAGGGAGCCATTACAAGTGTGTGAAACTTAGAGAACCTCTGAGGTTTCTCTAAGTTGAGCCAGGGACTGACCTGTCCAGATATTTCAAGGGATCAGAATGGGAAAGATGTTAAAAACCTCCTTTTTCCATCCCCCAACCCCCAGATACACGGATCTGCCTGACTAACTTCCACTAAGATACTCCTGAATGACATCAGAGTAACTGAGAAAGGAGTCAGGTCTGATTTCTGTTACAGAAGTGCAGTTCATTATGCAGTCAGAGATGATTTTTACTCATTGATATGATGGATTTTTCTCTGGTTAAACTATAGTTTATATATTGTGTTAATAAAAGAGGGCAAGATACAACACTGCCTCTCCCCATCATCAAATTGCTAACATACTGGTGAGCTGCCTGAAAGGAGCATGGCAGATTTGGTTGCAGTCTGTATAATAAAAGCTTTAATGTTTAAGAGGACATTGTTAAGATAAAGAACATATATTTACAACAATTTCCCATGAAACCTGTGACACGTTGGGTCACAGAAACCCCCTTGGGGCTGCCACCTGATGTGCTGGGACTACCTCTGAGCCCGTTTTTCCTGGCAGCTTGGGACTTCAGTACCTTGCCTGGTTGTATCAGACATGCTAGCCTGCTACAAACACAGACCCACGTCTGAACCATGTCCCCCAAAAGCTGCAGGCTTAACTGAAAACAGCTTAAGAAGTGCTCCTGACTCCAACACCCAGATACCCAGTTCCCAATGGGATCCAAACCCCAAATAAATCTGTTTTACTCTGTATAAAGCTTATACAGGGTAAACTCATAAATTGTTCACCCTCTGTAACACTGATGGAGAGATATGCACAGTTGTTTGCTCCCCCAAGAATTAATACTTGCTCTGGGTTAATTAATAAGTAAAAAGTGATTTTATTAAATATAAAAAGTAGGATTTAAGTGGTTCCAAGTAAGGACAGACAGAACAAAGCAAATTACCAAACAAAATAAAACAAAAACACGCAAGTCTAAGCCTACTACAGTAAGAAACTAAATGCAGGTAAATCTCACCCTCAGAGATGTTCTAATAAGCTTCTTTTACAGACTAGACTTCCTCCTAGTTTGGGTCCAGCAATCACTTACACCCCTGTAGTTACTGTCCTTTGTTCCAGTTTCTTTCAGGCATCTCTTTGGGGTGGAGAGGCTATCTCTTGAGCCACCTGAAGACAAAATGGAGGGGTTTCCAGGGGCTTATATAGTCTCTCTCTTGTGGGTGAAAACCCCTCTCTCCCCCTGTGTAGAATTACAGCTACAAGATGGAGTTTTGGAGTCACATGGGCAAGTCACATGTCCATGCATGACTCAGTTCTCTACAGGCTGATGCCATTACCCACATGTTAGTTTGAACGTTTCCAGGAAAGCTCAGATGTGGATTGGCGACTTTCAATGTTCATTGGGAGTACTCCTAATTACTTGAATAACCCCTTCACACTATGTTGACCAAATCTGTTTTATGTGCTTCCTACAGCAAACACTTTAAATACAAGCATAGAGCCAACACTCATAACTTCAGATATAAAAATGATACATGCATACGAATAGGATGAAAACATTCAGTAGAACATAACTTTTTCAAAAATATGTTACATGGCATATGTAGCATAAAACATTCCAGTTATGTCATATTTACATTTATAAGCATATTTCTGTAAAGCATTAAGGGGTGCAACATCACATAGCCCATTCAACTTCTAGAAGTTAAAATAAGTTTAACATGTATCTAACATTATTTTAATTTCATTTCACGTACCGATTATGGTTGTAGGTCTGGAAATCTGGAGATTTTATGTTTATGAGCTAGTGCCCAAATATACATATTTGAGGAATATGCATTACACCATTGTGTGACAGTCTATACCATTATGTTCACCACTTTTACAAGACTATGATAAATTTTGTACAAAGTATGCCTTGTGAGGTAGTATCTGAAAACTCATAATCTGGTGAACATGATTGTCGTGGTAAAATATGTGTGGCAACATTGTATGCAAAGTTACAAGATTCTGCTGTATAACATTTCAGTAGCATGTTCCAAAGTTAGAAAGACAGGCCCAAACCAGTTTTTCAGAGACAAAGACATACTGATGCCCCAGACAGGTATCAACAACGTCAAGTGGACTATCACTTAGTTAAGCGACCATTCTCTAGCAGGGGGAAGGCAAGAACAATAAATTTGCATTTCATCACAGGGATAATTCAAATCTCATGTCCACAAGAGACTGTTTGTCACCATGACTCAGCAAGAATGTTTCTAGCACAAGAAATTGAATTATAAAGAGGGAAGAAAAATGCTTAACCTCACTCTCCTCCTTCATCTCTGCTCATGACATCAACGACTGTTAAATAACTGAACTGGGGGGAGGAGGGATGGAGGGGAGTCCTAGCTGAAAGAAAACTCAGCCAGCAGACTGCAAAGCATTTGGTGAGAAAGATATTTGCTTTTAAGTTCACTTAGCTTGTTAAGTTAGGCATTTAGTTTGCATTTTATCTTTTTCTTTTCTTTTCTGACCTTTACCCCTCATTACTTGTAGTCACTTAAAATCTTTCTTTTCTTTCTGTAGATAATAAACTTATTTCACTGTTTTATCTAACCAGTATTTTTGGATTATTAAAGTGTGTGGGAAACTCCATTTGGAATAACAAGCCTGGTGCATATCAGCTTTCACTGATGAAATGACAGACTTCATATGAACTCGTTTTGTCCAGTAGTATGCTGGACAATACAAGATGCATATTTCTGGGGGAAAGTCTGGGACCAGAGAATCTGCTAGTGTTTTTCTGCAGGGTAATTCATGAGTGGCTAGCTAGTAACACTCAATACCATGTATCTGAGAGCAAGTTACATGCTGGAGACTGTGTGTTAACTGGCCAGGAGTGGCTAATCACCAGTAAAGCAGAGTAAAAGGCATCCCAGGTTGCAGAACTGAGGAGACACAGCTATTCAGCAGTCCACACTGTAGCCTGGGTAATGTCACACATTGGCAAAACCGTCCCCCACAAAATCCACCAATTCCTGCCCCACCCCCATGCTGTCAAATTTATCAGTTCCCCATTCGGATTCCCCCATCCCTTCCTTTGTGTTCCCATTTCCCCCCCTTAAGATTCACGTTCTCCTTCCACTTTTCTGGTTTCCCCCTCTTCTTCTCCTCTCTCTGGTTCCTCCCCACTCTGCCCCTTGAGTTACCCTGTCTACAGCCCACCAGATTTCTGAAAGAATTATGAGTTTTACAATAAAAGCATGAAATTTGCCAAAAATCTTCAGGCATGACCTAATAAAGATTTTTAGATATGGGGCCATTGTGAACTCATGTTAGCTGTAGCAGCCATTTTAAATTCTGAATGCATTTTTTCTACTGATGTTTTTCTGTTTTCTGATTGTTTATGGTATGAAACCATCCCAGTGGGTTTTTATTTTTATACATTTATAGTCCTATTGTCTTATGTGTCCTACAAACTAAAGCAATGAATTGTGATGGTTTTAGGTTATACAAAAATATTAAGAATTAACATGCTCTGTAGTGCATCACCAGGGAATATTTACTAAAATAAAACTCCATACTGACTTCATTCTTCTGAAGTGAGTTTTTTACCCACAAAAACTTATGCCCAAATAAATCTGTTAGTCTTTAAGGTGCCACCGGACTCCTCGTTGTTTTTACTAAAATATTATTTACATAGAAAAATAACACAATAAGTTTACAAGTTTCTGTTCATGAACAGAAAGCTACATTTCTCTTTGCTAATAATGATGTTTCAGATTGATCTATGGATCAGGATATTTCTGTCACAAAAAGATTGAAAAGGCAGCTTACATAAACATCCAATCTAAAACAAATTAAGAAACAAGAAAGTCTTTCACAGTCTTCAAGATATTGAAACATCACGTTCCCCAACATTTTTCAAGGAGAAGAGCTGAAATTTGGTCTTGGAGATTTCCCTTACACGAGTCTGGTGAACAAGGGGAGTTCATTTTTCTTGGTCGTCTTTGTGAATGGTTTTGTATTGTTTTGCAATCTCTCTGTTCCAAAAGTGGTGTACTGCTACTGACTGATCTTCTCAAACTCCCGAACAGAGAGAATCGCAGCAGGGTCTGCAGTGTCTCTGGTGTCCAGCTTAACACAGTCTACACTCTCTTCTGAGAAGGGGTTGTGTCAAGGTTCCTTCCCACTCTGAACTCTAGGGTACAGATGTGGGGACCTGCATGAGAACCTCCTAAGCTTACTTTTACCAGCTTAGGTTAAAACTTCCCCAAGGTACAAACTATTTTACCCTTTGTCCTTGGACTTTCGCTGCAACCACCAAACGTTTAACCGGGTTACTGGGAAAGAGTTGTTTGGAAACGTCTTTCCCCCCAAAATCCTCCCAACCCTTGCACCCCACTTCCTGGGGAAGGTTTGGTAAAAATCCTCACCAATTTGCATAGGTGACCACAGACCCAAACCCTTGGATCTTAAGAACAATGAAAAAGCATTCAGTTTCTGAAAAGAAGAATTTTAATAGAAGTAAAAAGAAAAAAGAATCACCTCTGTAAAATCAGGATGGTAAATACCTTACAGGGTAATTAGATTCAAAACATAAAGAATCCCTCTAGGCAAAACTTTAAGTTACAAAAAGACACAAAGACAGGAATATCCATTCCTTTCAGCACAGCTTATTTCCTCAGCCATTTAAAAGAATCAGAATCTAACGCATATCTAGCTAGATTACTCGTTAAGTTATAAGACTCCATTCCTGTTCTGTCCCCGGCAAAAGCATCACCCAGACAGACAGAGAGGCTTTGTTTCTCCCTCCCCCCAGCTTTTGAAAGTATCTTGTCTTCTCATTGGTCATTTTGGTCAGGTGCCAGCGAGGTTATCCTAGCTTCTTAACCCTTTACAGGTGAAAGGATTTTTCCTCTGGCCAGGAGGGATTTTAAAGGTGTTTACCCTTCCCTTTATATTTATGACAGGTAGTCCATGTCTTCTATGACCTCAACAAGTGCCTTGATGTGTTGTGCAAAAGATGCCTGGACACCTTTCACCTGCTCACAGTGCTTTGTATTAGACCCTTTTCTGTTGATTCCTCTTTCTTCTGCGGCTTAAAATTTTCCTGTCAACCTGGCCACCACTGGTCCTGTTATCATCCAGTGCTGAGGGCCTCTAGACTTTGTGTTAGACCAACAGCTCCACCACCCCCTTTGAGTACAGCATTATTTTGTTCACGAAGTTGGTCAAGTGTGATTGCAGAGAAAACATTCTGTCTTGTGAACTGTGAAGTTCCTCTTTAGGAACTCTCTACCTGTGTCTGGATCACTATGTGAAGGCTTACCATATCTGGAGGTGAACAGGCACTCAATGCCAAGAACCAGGGTGACAGCTTTCCAAGGCATTCAATGTAGAGAGCAAAGTTTGCCGAGCAGATTGACAGCACATAGGTCAATACAAGAAGCTCCAGTTGAAGTGTGGCATGTGAGAAGTGGAACAGAAGGTTTTCTAGTTTTTGCTTGTCACACAATTTATTGTACCCCATGGGGACATCATCTTCCCTAAGGTTTTGGATATACTGCGTGTGTGCATTCTGGAGGAAGATGTAGAGACTGCTGGTAGTTACTTGTTGGGCATGCCTAGTGTGTGTGACATGAGACAATTTCAAGAGGGTGTCAGCCATTCTTGGGGAGGCTACATTGACCTGAACAAGGGATTCTGTCCATCCACTGTTTTCTAGGCAATCTCCAATCAGATTTAGACTTGCCATTTCCAGAGGAAGATCATCCAGCATAATGACAAATTTGTCTTCTCCATACCCAGAAGGCCTGGTCCATTATATTTGTTTGGTCATGGTGAAAAGAGGCTGACCCACAGTGATCATTGGCACTTGGTATAACTTTAGATGGTATACAGCATTCCTTATCACATCCAGGGTGTGATGAATCATTGCCACAGACTGGAGTCATCTGGAAAGAGGAGAAGAAATGCAGTGATGGCCGAGGTGAAATCTGGCACTGGCTGTTTGCTGACATGGTAAGCTGCCTGGGAAATGTCTTGATCTCCATTGCTGCTTGCCTTACTTGTTCAAGCCACCTGCATTCTTCTTGTAGAATGGCTAATCAGTTGGCAGTCAGTCTTGATTTCAACATTTGTGGCAGGGATGGGAGAATTAGTTAACTTCAAAATGAATGGAAGGATAACAGTAAGACTCAGGAAGTGATGATCGTCTTCTTCACTGATGCTGCAGTCTCACTATCCGGGGTGGAAATTCCTTGGACAGCTCCCTCCACTTGAGTACTGGGATGCTGAAAAAGTGATATCCTAGTTCCAGAGAAGGAGTCTATTGCTGTGGTGGAGTTGGGCTTGTGGTCTATGTTGTCTATTGCCACAGTAGTGAACAGACCACCACAAAGCTTTAGAGGACGGACTACACTTTCATCCTTGAAGTGTTGGTATGAGCTGTTTGCCATGCTGGTAGAGATAGCCAACATCTGTCATAGGAGATGGACAATCCAAGTTTAAAGAATGTATCTACTAGCTCACTTTTTCATGTCTGTGCATGAAGTGTCAAACCAATGTAGACTGGTAAAGACATTTCTAAAGTTTTGTTGTGGTGCAAACTTTCTGTTCCTTCACAGTGATGGATGTTGTTGTTGTACTACAACAGTTGTGCCAAAGTAAGGGTAGCTGGATGAATGGAAACATGTTCTGATTGAGTTTTAATGTTTGAACCATCCAATATCATGGGCACCAGTGCCACTAGTGACTCAGGAACAGATTTTTCTTGGCATCCTGGGTCAAATGATCCAGTAAACTGTGTTCATTTGAAACATGTCCCTTTGAATAATTTTTGCTATTTGGGACAGGTGAAGTGCTTCCTTGTCACAGTCTTCCTCAGATATTTTTTGGAAGGCATGTCCAACATCATTGTTGAAGGCAAGGAGCACATCATGTCCTTGTGTGCTTGGAGATCTGGAATGTGTGAAAGGATATGAGTTTTTAGTTCAGTACTGGGAATGCACCGAGCCAGTGTTACCCTCTGCCGTTCTACTATAGCTGTTATAGTGCCTTGTGAGGGGTGCTAGTTTAAAGACTGGAGCCACATCTTCCTTCAGTCTTGTCTCTTCAATGTATGCTATCAGTTCAGCAAAGGCAATCCCATGCAATAGCTTCTCTGTGTTACTTTGCTCAGTTTTCTTCTCCCTGACTTTGTTGTAAAGAGACACCAAACATCCTGCATGATACTTTGCCTCTTGGGCCACTAAATCCCCCGCACTTAGTTTTGCAAGCAAGCACTGGTCTTCAGCTGAAGTGCATACTTGCAGACTTGACTGTCAATGCCGAGGGTTAGACAGACCTGGCTCTCAAACAAGTTTATCTTTTTGACATATATGAAGTACTAGTAATAGCCAATAGTAATCTAATATCTTTCATTACTGTGTACGGTTGATATTACCCAATCACCAGGCAGCGTCACACAAAATAGCACCTGAAAGAAAAAAAAGGAAAGGTGATTAAATTCTGCCAAGACCACATTGACAATCAAATTTAGTACAAAATGTGTTCTTACACCAATTTTAAGGTCACATTGAAGCAAAACCAACAATATATCCCTTTATAGTTGGAGTATGTTATGTTATTTGCCAATTATTAAAATGTTGTTAAAATGGCAGCCACCACCAATATGGCATTAGTTGGCGATGGGCCCATATCTGAAAATCTTTATTAGGTCATGCCCTAAGTCTCTTTGACAAATTTCATGCTTTTGTTGTAAAACTCCCAATTCTGTCATTTTTTTGCAGAGATTTGATCACCTTTGCAGTTCCCTATAAACACTGTGGGGGCGAGGGGAGGCAAAAGGTCTTTCCTTCTCCCTCCTCCCCATAGGGTAGGTGCTGGGAAATAAGGAGCCAGAAGCTTGCTCCCTCTCCAGCATGCTGTTCCCTTGGCTGATGGCTGCTTGAAGAGCCTGCCTTGTTCTGCTCAGCAGTCACAGTAATGAATGACTCTGCCAGAGCACAGAGCCTCTGAGCTGATTTCAGGAGGCTTCCCCATGCCTCCTGAGTGGTTAATTGAAAAGGTGGATATTAAGGCAGCTACTCAGTCAGGAGCCCAGAAGAGCATGCTTGAAATTATGACTCTCCTAGAAAAACGAGGACAGTGTGTTTTGCCAACCCCAAGCGTTAACAAATCATGAGCCATGCCTCCTCAAAATCTTGAGATTGGCTTAAAAATTCATAAGATTTTTAAAAATAATCAGGCGTGAAAGGATTAGATTTTTATTGGTAGATGTCAGTAAACCTTGATTTCACCATACACACACAAACCAACAAAAATATTTCCATCAATAATAATAAAATATACCAACAGGCAAAGTAAGAATTAGTGTTTGATTTAAGGATATTTACTTTGCTTGTTTTGACATGTGATGCTGAAAATTTGTATTTTAATGAAGCTTTTATGAAGCTTTAATTTTTTGAATCTCAAAGTCTACTGTCAATAAATAATTGTCTGGCCCTCTCCCGCACAATTTCCCTCAACTATGAATATTTAAATAAATAAAAATAGAAAAAATGCATAAAACCCATAATATTTTGCAACTGTGAAATTTAAATAAAATAGAAAAAATGCTTAAATTACACATTGATATTATCTGTCAAAATTATAAAAAAAAATCAAATTCTGCAAACCCTGAGAATAAAACAGTTTGGTTTTTTTATTTGCCTTCCGATTTTAGTCTCTGAAGTTCACTATTCAAAGCTTTTATCTGCAATCATGAGGGATAGAAACTTGCCTTAAAAAAAAAAGAAAACAAAACAAAACAAAACAGAGATTCTCATTTAATCAACTGACCCTAGGAGTTCAGGTGTTAAGAAAACTACCAAATATTGTGAGGCTTGCAATACAATCACAAGAATTGGTAACGCTGAGACTTAACAGGTCTGATTTTACTCTGCTTGGAAAGAAAACTAGACTAGTCAGCTTCACTTTCTGTTCACACCATTGTCCTTTTCACTTTCTGGTTGTCATGCACATTATAGTGAACCATGCTGATGTGTCTGAGTATGTTACACACACACATATTGTGACAGTAACTTCCTGTCAGAGTATTTTTCCTGCCCTTGTATATAATATGACATTTAAAGTATTTAATTTTTAATTATGAATAATATATAATTAATAATTGTTTAACATTAATACATATAATCTTACATTTAAAGTATACATTTATTTTGTATATTAAATAAATCCTTCACAATCAGTCTCCTCAGTAATGAAACATGTTGTGCATGTCAATACTTGAAGCCTGACATTATACTGTATAAGAACCATCAAACATTTAACTTAACAGAATATATGTGTTCTGCACTGTGAAGAACCTAGCTCACTTCTGGGCACACTTAAATAATAATTATAATATGCAGCACAAGAACCCTTGTTCATATTCATCATGTACAAACATTTATTTTATTGTACTGAATTTATTGATGTGGACACAGTGTCAAAATGAGGACAGACATGGATGGATATTAAGTGTCAGGCTGCAACATTTATTAAGTGTTAACAGAGGGGATGGGTGGTACCCACCCATCCCCATACTCTCCTATACCAGGCATTTAATTGGTTCCAGTGTGGGTGTCACTGGGCTCCTACCATATAACCCGCAACTCAGGGTAGGCTTTCCTCAGCATGCCCCCCAGGACTCAGCTCTCTCTGACTCCTAACATCCTCCCCCCTTGCAAGGAGGACAGAAGAAGCAGAAGAGTGGGTACCTTGGCCTGCGAGGTACTGGCAGGGCACAATCTAAAGGAGAGACACATGACCGCCCCACGTGTCTCCTCTGCCCCACAACCCCCCCCTCCCCCCGCCCCTGCCCTGCACCCAGCCCGGGGCCGTCGCACTCTCCCCGCTCCACATTACCTCCAGGGGGGGATCTCTGTTCTTCTCCCACTGTGCCTCCCCTCGCCCCGCACATTCAGCCACTCTCTATGGCAGCTGGGCCTGCATGGGGAGCTGGACAGAGCCGCTTCTCATGCAGCTGAAGCTGGCCGCTCCCAGTTGGTGCCTCAATGCAGCACAGCCGCTGCCTGAGAGAACATGGTGGGGGTGGGCTGCCCCCTACCCAAGCCTGACTGCCAGTGACAGGGGCCAAGCGAGCCAGAAACGTGCTAGGCAGAGGGGGAGAGGGGACTCCAGCTTGCTCGGCCCATGTCCCCTGCAGCCGGACCAGGGCAGAGGGCGGCCCACCACCAGTGCCCCGGCCAGGCTCTCTCAGAGAGCAGCAACCCAAAGCGCCCAGCGTGAGAAGTGGCTGGTCCGCTCCCCGCCTGGGCCTGGCTGGGGCCGAGCACCCTGGGGGCAAGCGCAGCAGGAGACGGACAAAGCCCCTCTCCCTCCCCCTGCCTCGGCAGGCCAAGCAGCAATCTGGGGTGGAGGGGGCACTTGATCCTGCATGACCCCCCTCCCCCATCGCCTATGGTTCCAAGGTATGACCTCTGCCCACGAGGGACACAACATCGCATCCTACCCCATAAGACCAAAGCCTATCACCAAAATCCCAGGTCTTTTACCTCTGGGAACTGTTCATTTTATCCTTTTAACTGCACTGGAAACTAGGCACAAGTTGTGATGAATTAACACAACCAAGTTCCTGAGTTAAGTACTAAGCACATTCCTTCTTAACCTACTGTGGCTTGAAGGTGCTGCGAGGAAGGTGAATAGCTCTCTGGTCCTCTGCCTATTGGCTTATGGGAGAAAAAAATCCCTTCTGAATCCCAAATGGCGATCAGCTAGACCCACAGTGTTCGTCAGGCCAGGCTCCCATTACTAGATCAGGGTGGGTAGGGTGGGGTTGCTGGAATGGAGCTGGAAGAGGCTCCCCATAGCTCCTATTCCAGGTTAAATCCTTGGCCAGCTTCCCTCCCCACAGCTAGCAAATGGGTGCCAAAGATTCCAAGGGGGTGGAAGAGCTATCTGGTGTCCCTCAGCAGGTGTCTCCCACCCTTGCTTCTGGGATTGTCCCCTTTCACCACTAGCCTCATCAAGTTCCCCACCTGTTGAGGCAGGTGGGTGCCATTTTGTCATATAACTGGGCAAGAGCTGTGTAGCTGCACAGCAGCTTGAATGAATTTGAGAGTTGCTCATTATATCAATAAAGTGTTTTCTTGCCAGCCTTATTGAAAGAAATATAAGTGGTACTCAAATTACAAAAATAATACATTTCTGCCTCTTGATTCTATTGGCTGGGGGAAGAAAATTATGAATTACAGTTGAAGTTGAGAGCAAATCAAATCAGGCATGTGCACTTCAATTGTGTCTGTTAAAGAATGTTAAACACTGGTGTAAGGCAATTGAGGCTCCATCTGTTTTTTTCTCACACAAGGCATTGTTTCATGGGGCACCAGTGCAGACTTGTAACAGGAAAAATATTGTTTTCTAAATAATACAAGGTACTTTTGAAATCCCACTACCCCTCATCTACATCTTTAGGCATTTAAATGCATTTAAAAATCTGGCTCCTAATGACTTTCAATGGGAGCTAGTGTTAACTCTTTTGGGCTCCTTTTCAAATCCCAGCTGTAAAAGTGAGAAAATAAAAAATAATAATTAAAAAAAATCTAGGTTTTCATAGTACATTAACTCTGCAATGTTACACAGCGCTGGGTATTTAACTGTGTAACCTTAGTGATATGTTACTGTATGTTTTAAAATTGGGGGGAATAAGGTTTGAGGAGTTTATGAACTTTACATGAACATAAATGTTTCAACAGAGGATTGGTTTCTGATTTGAAATGTGTCTACAGTGGCTGTTTTCTTACACTTAAAACATCCTAGTTATATATCTACTATCACATAAACGTAGGCCTTCCTGGTGCATGTTGTTGCTTATGGGTGGACCCATGCAGCCACTCGGATCCCCATGTAATTGGTGTCTGTGCAGCAGTACTCGTAGGCAACAACTTACAGCATCTGGGCCATAAGCCTCAATTGTGCTTTTAAGGCACAGCTCATCTTTGGGGCAGTGCAAAGCTGCACCCTGCATAGGGATTCCGTTAGATCCATTACACAAATAAATTCGAGTGACTGCAAAAGTTTAAGATAACAGTAAGTCTAAAGTTGGCAGGTGCCATGCTGGACATATGTTCAAATGTAAACCTCTCTTATAATTAGGAGAGTTTTACTTCAGGATCGGATTGAGCCAGTAATAGTGAATACATAGTACAAGAAATTCTCTTGTGGCTCACTTGAGACTTTCAAAAGCTCCTAAGTGACTTAGAAGCACAAATTCCATTGAAATGAAAATCACTTCAGTGCTTTTGAAAATACTACCCCATCAATGCTTGCATGATTTAAGCTTTTTTTTTTAAAAAGAGTTGTTTACTTGTAAAGAAAACCTTACCAATATGAATCAATGCAGTGCTGCCTTCTAGTGTCTGCAGGCAGAAAAAACTGAAGCAACAGCTCTCTCACAGCTGTGAACAACCCCCATTCATCTCAGATGAGTGTTGACTCTGGAGCCTAATGACAACGTAAAGTTTTAAATGTTGTTAAGTATTTCACTGTTAATCATTTTAACAAACATCCAGCTGTTCTAAGAGTTTGAGAACAAAAACAGCATCATTTTTTTCCTAACCTGACCCACTGGTCTTACTACATGGTCATTACCTTCTACTGTTATTTTGGGGCAGTAGTTCTGGCAATATTTGAAGTATATGTTTTATTTTTGCAGTATTAAAATTACCTTTGCAATATTCTGCTTTGTATTTTTATTTCATTTATATTTAAGTTAGAAAAAATGAATAAACAGTTTAGAAAAATAGGCCGATTTTCACTGAACAAAATATGGTATTACAGATTTGAAGGGGCCAACAAAACTAAAATCAATTTCCTTTGCTGCTAGCTAAGAATGTGTGACCTTGCAAAAAAGACTGGTTATATTAACGATGGCTCAGCATATTTTACAAGCTAAACTTTAACTTTCACATTCTTGGCAAAAAACAGAAGTGTCAGTAATTTATGTCTGTTAAATCTGCATGAAACATCACATTCAGTATGACCATTTGGAAAAGTATCCATTCTCTAAAATGGAATAGATCACGTACTCGAGAGTGTCTTGGCAGAAGATGTTGTACTAGGACTATATGTCCTAGCTCAGTGAAAAGGTCTCAATTCAGCAAGTTGTCTACAGAGCTATACAAATAAACTCAATTATCCTCCACCATTTACACCTACAAATGTTATTTTTGATGTTCTCTTTCTCTGGTGACCTTAACAACGATGGCATTTTTTTGAGCGATCTACAAACACACCAGCCTCAGCTTCGCCACTGCATAGTTTACAACTACAGCTACCTGAAATTTGGCTTTGCAGGAGTCAGAACAGGCATTGTCTCTGCTCAAACACAACTGTGGGCTTGCACTCCTGAGTTTCCATTTGAATCTCACTAAATAAAACCCAGTTTCGCATCCAGTCATTGGCAACCATGACTATTGTATAAATTAGATGTAAAATCATAAATTTGGCCATATTCACTTAAAATTGGGCCCACTAGTCACCAAAAACTGAGCTCAGGTTAACTGGTAAATTTTTTTATCCTTAATTAATCTTTTTGATGAACATGGACTTAGTTTTTTATTTGTAACAGACCCCCAAAACAAAATATTTGACTTGATTTAGCAGTCTCTAAAACATCTCAGTAAGCATTCTTCTTAATAGGCTGATTTATTTATATTTTAAATTATTAAAAAACCTATGTGACACTCCAAGTAGCGCCCTGGAATCCCCATATTCACCACTGACATATGATTATGAAATGTTTTGTACAATGCATGCCTTCTGAGGTATCATTTTAAAAGTCTTGATCTGCTGAATCTTAATATTTTGTTGAACTGTATGTACTATCATTAGTGAAGTTATGAAGTATTTCCATATGTATTACTGAAATATGTTCTGAGGTTGGGAATGCCCACAGCTAGCCTTTCAGTAGCAACAAAGAAGCAACTATCACTGGCCAGACAAGCACTGATGGCCCATCAAGAAGAATTCACTATTCCAAAGACTCCTCAGAGAAGGCACATATGTAATGAGAACTGCCTACCTCCATGTCACAACAAGGATCTTTCTAGCAGCTGGAAGAAAGTATAAAAGAGGGACAGTGACATCATCACTTGACCCCTCTCCTCTCCCATCTCAACACTAGAAGATCACCTGGAAGACAAACATTTTGAACTGGAGAGATTGATGTCAGGCTGGGAAGGGAATCCAGATGCTGTGCTGAGAACTGTGAGCTGCCTGTAACGTCTATTAGGATGAGAGACTGCTTGATTCAAATCTTGCTTAGTCTCTACAATTTAGACTGAGAATTTATTTTTGTTTCTTATGTAATCAATCTCTTATAATCACAGAAAATATGTCTTTCCATAGTAAATAAATCTGTTTTTATATGTTACCTAAAAACAGGGTGTTTTTGGTTGAAGTGCTTGGGGAATCTCAGCTCAGATTACAAAGGCTGGTGTATGTCCACTTTTCTTTCACAAAGTGGCAAACTAATTAATGAGCTTGCACTGTCCAAGGGAGTCTTGAGCAATGTAAGACGGTATATTTCTGGGGTGCAAGGCTGGTGGCTGGGGTGATTGGCTGGTGCTTTTCTCTGTGTGATTCATGAGTGGCTCAGGGAGTATTCATGCAACATAGCTGGGTATGGGGCTCCACATGCTGATGGCTGAATGATCACAATGCCTGGAAAGGTTTTGCTGCTTGTCACTGGCATAGCATTGTGTGAGTCAGCCCAGGCTGGAAAGTTAAGGGAGCACAGCAATTCCACAGTTCCAAGTTGTACCCTGGGGAATCCCATCACAATCTATCCAAGATGCCCTAACACATAATTAATTACAATGAAATCATCACAGCAGCATTAAACTAATCATTTCAGCAGGAACTCAGCCAGCCAGCCACCTACAGAAATTCCTCATCCCTTCATCATTATAGGAAGCATACCTCTGACTGTTATATCCTGCCTAAATTAAAGGCTATTAATTCTGTTCTGAACACATTACATCGCACATGTTATTTGTGGGTTGGCAGATGGAAAAATATATAAACAAAAATGGAACTCTGTATGATTTTTTGCTGACCTGATGAAGGCCAGTAACAAAATCAACCATAAATATGGTTCACATGATCTAGGAAAAAGGGTGGCATAAATAAAAAGCACAAATCTTCCATCAATCCGTTAATGAAAAAAAGGACAGATGTATGGGAGTTTTGCCTGGGTAAGAAGTACAGGATTAGACCCCAAGTATTGCCAATATCAATGAATATACACCAAAAGTAAAACATTCAGGCGGCTCATAGCCTACACCAACTTCACTGCCTTTTGCAGTCACTATCAATCATAAATGGAGCAGTAACAGTGTTAGTTTAACACTAACATGGTAAAATAGGTAATTGCTGCAGATTAAAATGCCATGTGAAATGAAAGTGCCATCAAGATGCTTTCTAGTTGCTTGGCATGTGTCCCATATAATGACTGTATTTCTTTGATTACAAAATGTAACCGTTTACCACAAACTAAACAAAAAAACCCACAAAAAGACAATAGCAACAGCCTGTGTGAGTGATAGTATCTTTAACTGCTATTCCCTGCTGGAACTGGCAGGTGAAACCTAGAAACATGATTGCTTGTTCAAGTAAGATTTATATTTCTTTTACTTTTTTCCTTATTTAATTGTACTTTATTTTTAGCTATCAAAATAATTTTTAATTTTGCTGCATCTTAAAACTATCAGCCTTGTCATTTAAAATAATGATTTTTCTTTATTTAAAATAATTTGTTGACAATCGCTGTTATTCAACCCACATCAGTTAAGTATTCTTAGAATACAAACGGTTCTATTCTCAAATAGTTTACATGGTGTGTGAGAGTGATTTTCATATAAACCAAAAGAAAAATTGATGGCATGTATCTTTTTCATTAAACTTACACAAAAGGCAGCAACATTTCTAGATGTTTCCATTTGAGGCCCCATCCTGCAATGGGATTCATATGGGCAGACTCCTGCACTTGAGTGGATCCTCCACCCATATGGTTCCACTTCAGAACGGACTTCTTCACAATCACTTTTTTGACTACCACAGGAATTCTTAATTTAAAGCACTATGGATGAAGCAGTTATGACTTGTAATACTGTAATTTACATTTCAATAAATTAGAGTGGCATTTTACACACTAACTGGCTTTTCTCTAATCAGCGCATGTTGTGCCTAATTCTGCATCCTTAAGCACCCATCTGAACTCAATAGGTGTTCCTAGTACATAAGAAATGTAGGATCAAATCTTCTGTAATTTGTGTAACAAACTTAAGTTTCCCCCACACATACCCCAGTTCTCAAATAATAACAGAGCTGTAATGAGGTTTCCGTACTACATTTTCATTCTCTTTACTTCCGTGTATTTCAGCACATTTACTTGTATACTGTGATAACTGAAACTAAACTACAATTGCCAAAATAAAATAACTGTAACAATAAGTTAATGCAACAATGAAGTTTATATTTCATCAAATACAAGAAAGAACATGCAAAATAATGTTTCTCACATGCACTGGAGCTCCTCCTTGCAAATATTTAGTATTTTGTAATATTTGTTTGTACATGATGTTAATTATGTAAGTTATTATATCTGTGCATTATAGGTGAGTTATGGGGTACTGAAGGGGGGCAGGAATCATAACTGAATTTCCTGACTTTGTGTTTGCAAAATCTCAAGGATAAGATTGTATTAACATTGTTTTTTGCCTTTGATTTACTTTAAAGAAAAGCAGAGGTTGCTGTATAATTTGGACTGTCAATAAAAACACAGTCAAACAAATACACGTTTGAATCCACTTTTGTATGCTGTTTTACCCACTATGTACAGCACTGTGCCCTGAGCACAAGGGAGGAGAATCCCCCCCAACCGGAGGAGGATCATTTTCAGTCAGGGGGTGGAAGGTTTTGCTGGGTGTGGCTCTGTGAGGGATACAGGGAAGTTCCCCGCAGAGCTCCCCACAGCCTGAGGCAGCAGCAACCCCTGCTCCCAACAGGAGGCTGGAGGGAGAGGCGCGCAGGAGGAACCCGCCCGCTCCGCTCCGGCGCACGCGGCACACGCTGCGCCCTGGTGGGTAGGAGGGCGCGTGCAGAGCCGGTCCCTGCTCCGCGCGCCGGCTGCCGGGGGATCGGAGTCCCGTCCCCGGCTCTCGTGTGGTTAGCAGGGGCCGCGCCCCAGCTCAGTAGCCGGCGGCGGAGGTTCAGCCCGCGCACAAGCTGGGACTCTCCGACGGTCGCAGGCAAAAGCCCGGGACACGGTAGGGGAGGGAGGCACAGAGCCGGGTCAGCGTAAGCGCTTCAAGTGCGTGTTCGTGTGGATGCGCGCCGTGTGTATAGGTGCAAATGCGCGCGTGTGTGTGTTCAAGTCCGGGCGTGGATTGGGTGTCCGCATGGCTGGGTACGTGCGCAGGTGTGTGCGCGTGTATGTAGCTGGGTGTGAGCGTGCATCTGTGTGGGTGTGTGAACGTACCTGTGCTGGCCACACGTGCATTCATGTGTCTGTGGTGTGAACGCGTGTGGAGTGTGTGTCTGTGTGGTCCTGTATAAATATGTGTGGTGGTTTTAAAAATTAGTAACTTTATGAAAGGTAGCTGTAATCCCTTGTGTTTAAATTATGGATCTAACCAACTTTGTTTAAAAATATTTCTATTGGGTCGATCTACCTGCAGACTAACCCAGGCTTAATGTTATCAGAGAATGAACTGTGTTCTGATAATTTTTGAGCAAAAGAGAAATTAAAGTGTAACCTGCATGAAATTTTTTTAAAAATTAAACATTTCATCTGTATCTTTTCCAAACATCTAAGATAAAAAAAATCTAAATAATGCAGTTGTGACTAGAATTCTTGGATGAGAAACACATACAAAGTATTCTTCCTATTATAATATTTTGGATGTTCACAGATCATTTTCAGATACATCTTTCTTTCTATACCAATTGAGAGATTTTTTTCTCCTCCTGCCTTTTGTGTGTGTAGTTCTTTCTGTGGCTACCATCCTGCCAAAAAATTGTTTACCAAGTCTGCAACTGAGACAGTTGTGTTTATTCTAGGAGTTTGCATAGGTCTCTGGTATCCTTACACTACTGTGGAGGGGAGATGGGACAATCAGCAGCTGAATAGTTTAGTCGTAAGCATAGAGACTTTTGGATGTGAGGGTGCTGTGAATAACCACTCCAGCTGTGCTGTACAATTATTCATAATGACAGAGAATACACTATGACCGCTCTTTGTAGCGGGGGTAGCAATGTTGGTGAGAAGAATCCACAGTGTTTTTTCAGGTTCCCATATAACAGTGTGTTAAAGAATGAGAATGCTTTTATCTTCTTGATGACGGCTTTCCTCTTGCTAATCCTGGCTTGATCTCTGTATGTGCCTTATCATGAAGGTGACACCCACTAGGAGGAATAGGGACAGAACTGCCTTCAGAATTCCCCACAAGCACTGCTACTACTCATCACATGATTATTGGCATATGTAGGGTGAGTAGTGCCATAAGTGATACTGTGTCCATTTTTCTCCCCAGCAGCAATATCTCTAGTCTTAAATAACCCCTATGTTCAGTACTACTAAAATCTGTAAAGTCACTGCAGTCATATTAGCTGCCAAAACCGAAAGCAAATATGAATGCTGCTTTCAAAGTATATGTGATACTTTAGGGAGACACTACCAGCACTTCATTATTTTAGTTTAACCACAAATCTAGGAGCAACATTTTGTATTCTAAAACACAGCCCCACTAGTGTGCCTTACCTGTGACCTGAAGGGAATAACTCTAGAAATGAGAGTGTATTACAGTCTCCATGACCAGTCAAATGCTGGTGTCTTGGCTGAAACTGTCAACAAGGGCCAGAATCTGGGCTCAATCCTGCAAAAGAAACTCCTTCCTGAAAATGTCTAGAAGACTCCTAAGCAGATAAATTAAAAGGACACTGAAACTAAATGAGTAGGGTTAATACGAAGAAAAGCCTATAGCAATAAGATATTCCAAGGATACTTACAAAAAAGGGGGAAAAAAGTTTGAAAGAATATTGTTAAAAATACTAGCTCTGTTGTCCGAATTAAAATGATATGATAATGTTTTAAGATGGCAAAGGGGAGAGGGTTTTAAAAAATCCATATTTGAGGACCTGACCTTGAGTTCAGTAACTGTTTTGTCTGAGTAATGAGGGCAGCATTGGACACTGAAAGGGAGAATAAAGAACTAAAATAAAGCAATCAAATTCTTTAAAGAATCTTTTGTCTTCTTAAAGGTTATTGTTGTCAGGGGTGATAAATCCAACATGTAACCGGTCCTAAAACCTCAAGAATTCACTTATTTAAGCCTTTATATACCCTTTTATTTTTTTAACAACAATAAATAATGATATTTTAGATCATTGAAACAGCTTAATTTTAAAGCAAAACAAAATATTTCTCCACCCTGGCTGGAGTGAGCATGCTTAGTTGTTGCGTGGAGAATAATCACCTTATGTTCGTCTGTGCTGAACCCTCCATCCAATGAAAGAGGGTGCTGATGGCCGGTTGCTGTGATACATGGCAGAGAGTCAGCAAAGCGAAGAGAGGTAATATTTGGTTTACACATCCAATTCCTTCAATCATGGGCAACCCAAACATGACAGGAACTGTGCACTGCCATTTGGTTCTGAGTGTTGGCATCCCTGTGTAAGTATAATTTGCTTTGCTGCTCTGGAAGTCCTGAGAGAGAGGCAGGAACTATCTTTGCTTCTTGGTGCAGTCTGATATTAGTCCATCATTCTTCTGGCTGAGCAGAATTAGTCAGGACCATCGCTGGATCCTGTCAGCCTATTCTCCCACTGAGTAAGACAAGACTCCTTCCCCTTCCTCACTCATCACTTCGACTAGGGAGAAAAGAAGTGGCTTCTGAGACTGAAGCGATTTCTCCTGCTCAGTGCAGAGCATACTGCTGCTGGACCATTATTTTACAATTTTCTTCCATGTTTATTATGAACTGAGAGAGAACTCAATTATATTTTTACGTGTTTGCAAACATCCTTGGGAACAAACTGGGACATTTTCCACAAGCAGATCAAAAGGTAAATGGGGTTTTTGAGTGGTCTTCAGTCAAAACTCACCTATCTTTGTTTTCTGAGGTATTTCCTGTGCACCTTATCTTTTGAACGTTCAGATAGCTTAACTGACCTGAGTAGTTTTAAATGCAAAACCTGCTCCCCTGAGAGCTTTATTTTTAATTTGTTCATATCAGGATAGCTGTAATTTAATTAAAAGTCTCCCTGAAATAAACTCACGCTTTCATTACAGAAATGTTGCACTCAAATTATTTTAAAATAAAACTGAGATGATCAGGAACATCTTTTAATACCGGTGCTATGCCTGTCAGTTATGAGATTGTGCAGAACTAACCCTCCTTATCTTTGGGATGGCTAATGGGAAAAATAAATCTAAACAGAGGGATGTTTCTAAATCCTGTACTTTGTCACTTCCTTATTGCTTTTGAATGTCTCAATACCTGTCTCACTTATGCCTTCGGAGTCAGGGACAGCAGAATCACTGGAGGATATGTGTGGATCCTTAGGACTAACGTTGAATTTAGGATGTGTGCCACTAATACTGAACTCACGAAGCTCCATCTAAGCCAGAGGTGGGCAAACTACAGCCCACGGGCCACATCCGGCCCGCGGGACCATCCTGCCCGGCCCCTGAGCTCCTGGCTGAGGAGGTTAGCCCCTGGCCCCTCCCCAGCTGTCCCCCTCCCCTGCAGCCACACTGCCACGTGTGCAGCTCTCTGGGCGGCGGGGCTGCGCGCTCCTGTGGGGCAGTGCGGCGGCATGGCTGGCTCCGGCCGGGCGGGTGGCTGCCAGACATGCTGCTCTGAGTGGCATGGTAAGGGGGCTGGGGGGGGTTGGATAAGGGGCAGTGGGTCCCGGGGGGCAGTCAGGGGACAGGGGGCGGTTGGATGGGGTGGAGGTTCGGGGGGGGTAGTCGGGGAACGGGGGGGGTTGGATAGGGGGTGGGGTCCTGGGGGGAAGTTAGGGATGGGGGTGTGGATAGGGGTCGGGACAGGGAGCGGGGGGTTGGATGGGGGTGGGGTCCCCGGGAGGCGGTTAGGGGCAGGGGGTCTTGGGAGGGGGAGGTCAGGGGACAAGGAGCCGGGGGGGTTGGATGGGTCAGCAGTTCTGAGGGGGGCAGTCAGGGGGCGGGAAGTGGGAGGGGCAGATAGGAGACAAGGGGCCAGGCTGTTTGGGGAGGCACAGCCTTCCCCACCCAGCCCTCCATACAGTTTTGCAACCCCGATGTGGCCCTCGGGCCAAAAAGTTTGCCCACCCCTGATTTATGCACGTTTGAGAGTAGAATTTGGCTTTACATCATGTGAAGACTGACAGCTTATGTTTTATAAACTTCTTCATGGATAGACTTAGTGCTAAAGTTACCGACAAAGGGATCCCTTGTCTTGTAATCTTAGTGTCATCCAACTCTACAATGACGTCAGTGACATTTTTGTGCTCCATATGTTGAGAGGAGTACATGGAGAAGACACCTAAGTGGCAGGAGAACATGGGATATGCTGGGAACTGGCAGGGCCGGATTAACTCTCCTGTGGGCATGGGGCTATTAGATTTTGTGGGGCCCCTGTATACAAGTCTTTTTCCTGGGAAGGAGTTTGGTGCAGGAGGGGGCAGGGGCAGGGGATTGGGGTACAGGAGGGGGTGCGGGGTCTGGGAGGGAGTTTGGGTGCAGGAGGGGGATCCAGGCTTGGGCAGGGAATTGGGTTTCAGGAGGGGTTGCGAGGTGCAGCCTCTGGCTGGGAGGCGCGTACCACAGGTGGCTCCCAGCCGGCAGCGCAGCAGGGCTCAGGCAGGCTGCCTGCCTGCCCTGGCCCCACGCCACTCCTGGAAGCGACTGGTTGCTGGACGTCTCTGCGTGCCCCTGCAGGGAGGGGGACAGTGTGTCTCCGTGCACTGCTTGCACTCGCTAGCGCCGCCCCTGCAGCTGCGGGGACGTTTCTGGGGATGGGGGCAGTGCGCGGAGCTGCCTCCCCCCACCAGGGACTGCAGAGACATCAGAGACATGCAAGCAGCCAGTCACTTCTGGGAGCGGCGCGGGGCCAGGCCAGGCAGCCTGAGCGCCCCAGAGATCGCTGCCTGTGATTTATTTTTGCAGGTTCCCCCTTGAGCCGGGGCCCTGGGCTGCAGCCCCAAAATCCTCTGCCTTAATCCGGCCCTGGGAACTGGCTGTATTTTTAAAGATTGTATCAGTTAATTTATTGAGTGACTGACAGCTAGAGAATTTGGGGGACCAGCTAAGGCAGGGGTGAGCAAACTACAGCCCGCGGGCCAAATCCAGCCTGCGAGCTGTTTTAAGCCAGCCCACGAGCTCCCACTAGAGAGCAGGATCTGGGGCTTGCCCCGCTCCAGCTGGGGCACTGGGTCGGGGGCCACACTACACAGCTCGGCCCCGCCCTGGTGCTCCAGCCAGGGCTCAGGGTTGGCGACTGCACCACGCAGCTCCTGGAAGCCGCGGCATGGCCCCACTCTGGTGCTCCAGCCAGGGCGCAGGGTTGGTGACTGCACCACGCAGCTCCTGGAAGCCGCGGCATGGCCCCGCTCCAGCGCTCTTGCCGCGGTGCAGGGTCTGTGGCCGCTGCATGTGGCTCCCGGAAGCCGCAGCATGGCCCTGCTCTGACACCTGCAAGCTCAAATGGCTCCCTCTGGTGCTCCAATGGGAGCTGCTGGGGTGGTGCCTGCGGATGGGGCAGGGTGCAGAGCCACCTGGCTGCGCCTCCACCTAAGAGCCGAAGAGACATGCCACTGCTTCCGGGAGCTGCTTGAGATAAGCATCACTCAGAGCCTGCGCCCTTGAGCCTCTCCCCACACCCCAATCCGCTGCCTCAGCCCTGATCCCCCTCCTGCTTTCCA